>NC_056729.1:1981635405-1981657905 GCF_019279795.1 Protopterus annectens | reverse complement strand
GACATTTAAATACACACGCATACGCACACACACACACACACACACACACACACACACACACACACACACACACACACACACACACACACATATATGTACATTTATTTATTTTATTTTATTTTACATTTGTTGACCAGGATACTCCGACTGGATATATGTCCATTTTCAGTGGAGGCCCAGGGAGAAAAGCCCCATACATACACACAGGGAATTTTCATGTTACAATCAGAGCACTATTACAGCATCACACATACAGAGAGGTATTGTACATACAGAGGTATTTTACATAATACAAGTAAATCACTATTACAAGTACATTTCAATAGCACACTCATGTCAGGATAAAAGTCAATACAGTCTATCATATTTAATACAAAGTAATGACCTTTCAATAAGAAAGAACACTAAATGACGACAGGCATCCTATTTAGCACATGCATTGTGGGAGTTAGAATCCAAGAATAGTTGCTCTATTAACTTTTAAAGTGACTCAAAGCACTAATTTAAAACTTCTCCAGGCGTTGTATTTCAAATTGTTAGAGGAAGTTGCCAATAAAGCTAGGTAGGCAAAGAGTACACCAATAGCAGCCCTACACCAAAGTTATTTTTAGCAATAAGAGAAACACCAACCTCAAAAAATATGCTGGAAAGCAATAAAAACAGGAGAAGTAAAATAAGTACTAAAGGAACTTTGCTTATAACAGTTGTAACCAATGCCAATTTGCAGCTGAAAGCCCAATGTGTTTTTACGTCAACAAAAATGTGAGCTACCAAGCCCCTAAGTATTATAACTGCTAACACTCATAACATAGTCTGTGTTGCAAAATGCACAACATTTCAATCATTTTATATTGGGAACCACTATAAAGCAGTGTTTTTGCATTTAAGAGCATAATTATGATGTAAAGAAGAAAAACAAAAAAGGCCAAGCCCCCAAGTATTATAACTGTTAACACTCATAACATAGTCTGTGTTGCAAAATGCATAACATTTCAAGCATTTTATATTGGGAACCACTATAAAGCAATGCTTTTGCATTTATGAGCATAATTATGATGTAAAGAAGAAAAACAAAAATAATGCCTTTTTCTATCACACTCTGGAGTACGCTGTTTTATTTAGTTTTGTGCTAGATTGTTTGAAATGACAGTAGATGGTGGGAATTATTAGATAAGTCGAAATACGTATTGCATGTGAAATTAATTGTAACACCACCCTCAATATAACTGACTGCTTTACTTTAATATATATTTTTTTTGAAGAAGCAAATCTTCAAACACTGACTTCTATTATAATGAAAAAAAATTGTCACTTTTGTTCTTAAGTGATTTCCTGGACATGGTGCGGTGATTGGTCTTTGTAATATAATTTAATTTCCTTACTGAACTTTTAACTAGGTTTTTGTCACTGCTGTTTCAGAGTCTGGTGAAATCAATTGAACTTGACAAACCTGCTCAGTCTAATAGCATAAACTTTCATTGCTTTGTTCTACAAGTTTTTTTCTATGACTGTTGTTTTAAGCCATTGTAGTAGTGTGTGTACATCTTCATTTATTTTAAGATGCTAATTTTGTATAATGTGGATTTCTCTGAAGGTCATCAGTCTAAATTGCATGGGATCAAAAGAAATAGGCAAGACTTATGAAAATACATTTTTAAACTAAATACATACTAATTCTGCAAAGGTTTAATCTGGAGAATTTGGGTAAAGTTATGAGGTAGATACGATACCCAGTGTAAGCAATCTATCTGTTATTTGTCAAAATATTTTAGGAGAATTTAAAGAAAAGGTGTCTCAGTTGGCTAAGTTTTGTTTGGCATTCTTCTTATCTGATTTATACTTATTTCTGAGTTGCTTATACTTTAACAGATCAATTTTTAGGTTTGGATTTGTGTAGCCCATCCAGAGTTTGTCTCTTTCATTCATCATTGCCTTTACAGCCCTGTTCGTCAATGGCTGGGCTGTTTTTTTTTTTTTTTGTTACTTATTATGACCTTAGAAACATAAGATAGTCTGTATTCCTGTGATCTAAGAACTTAAGTTATTACCTTAAAATGCTGAGTAGATTTAGTAGAGGATTTCCATTTTTGTGCTGTATTATATGATGTATGAACTCTTGGTCTATGTTTTTAAAGCTATGCACATTGAGACAGCTGTAGATTTGTTAATATTTTGCTTCATTCCAAATGAAAAAAGACTGAACGATTGTCAGTTACAGTATCAACTAGTATTCCAGCTGATGTAATATGTTATGATTATGATGCAAGCCTCCACATGAAGATGCTTTGCTTCTTAGATGTTTGACATCTCTGTTAGGGCATGTGATTAATTGGTTCACCTGTTTTGGTGTGGTTAGGCCAGTCAGTGTTTGTATGAATAATAACTAGTACAAAAGGATTTTGGGTATCAATTTAAGATGTCTTCTAGTATGGATTTTGCAGTTTCTCAAAGGTAGCTTTGAGGTGAGCTTAGTGTTGAGTTTTCTCACAGTTATTTGTGAGTTTTTGAGGGGCTGAGGTTAAAGATGTGCATCTCCTACAAGGATTATTAGCTTAGGTGTATGTTTGTTTGTGTCTTTCGGCTTTTCCCGGTTAGGGGTCGCCACAGCAGAACTCAGGTCCGCTAATGATTGGCATGTACATGTCTCTAAATGAGGTAAAATGGGAGGTCACCCAGTAGAAGGCTTGATTCACCTGTCCCTGGCCATCCTCACACCTGGATTTACTTCAGGCCACAACATCTCAGACAAATTAGACCAAGTTTCCCAGTTCCTTAAAAAGGTCTTGACTGACATAGCAGATCTCAAAACAATGTTACCAGTAAATCAAGCCAACATTGATACCTTTCTGTGGAAAATAGTATTCATGGGGTCTGCATTCTCTGTCCAAGTCACTTAGCTATGACTTTCCTGGACCACAACAGATGGCAATAAATCAGACATCCTCAAATATTCAAGAGGAACCGGAGAAGCTAGAGAACCACTAAAGAGAAATAATTTAAGACTGCTGGACTTAATGACAGGACTGAAGGTAACAATCCTGTAGAATTATATGCAAAGAACCTGCATCTGGCTCTCCAAATCCCAGAAGCAATTATTGTGGAATGTATTAGTAATATTTATTTATTATTTTATTTATTTACATTTGCTTACCGGTAAATTCCAACTGGACACAGGTCCTTTTTTAGTGGAGGCCCAGGGAGAAAAGCTCCACAGAACAATAAATGAGCAGCAGAGTACATGAAGAACAATTGAATATACATACAATAGCAAATAATACATACTGCAGCAAACACTAGCTATACATACAATATGAAACATAGTAATGAACAGATATACCAATATCTAGCTAGAGGCTATGAATAAAGGTAGAATGTATATACATATAGTACTAAGCTCAAATGTGATACTGTTTTAAACTCATATACCTAAATCTTATATACAAATATTGCGCTAAACTCAAGCGGATATAAAGCAGAAGCTCCACATGAAGGTGGAACAAGCTAGAAGGGCTAATTGGATGGAAGGGGAAGATAGAGGAGTAAGAGAGGAGACTGAGTGAGTAGTATATGTGGTAGTGAGGAAGCTAGGGGTAAGTCAGTTGGATATGTATTTGGAATTGAGATGAAGTGAGGTTGTTAAACATGTTATAACAGGTCTGAGAGATTGATTGAGGAGGGAAGGGGAGGGTAAAAGGTAGGCCAATAAACATCCAAGAACTTTAAAGTTTAAATTGTTTAAATCAATAAAAAATGAATGATATTCTCTCTATTACTATCTATTATAAAAATCAAATTATCCACAAACCTATAATAAAACACAATATTGCAAGATTTAATCAAATGCTAAGGCAAATCATTTATGTAAGACCACTAAGGGAAAATATTTTATCTTGCGGTACTATAATGTTTCTCTTTATCTGAACCTGGCTAATGCAGGACAACAGAAAATAAGCGGTTGGTAACTGGCTGACAAATTATGCACTGGAATAACTTATTATCTCCTCTAATTTTAATTTCCTGGTACCTCATGAAATATTACCTCATGCTTGCATATCTGTACATTAGAATAATCATGTATATCCTGTTGGTGTGAATGCTTTGTTTTTTGTTTTTTTTTCTTTGCATGTAGTTCTGTTAAATGTGCATAAATATTCCTTAAATAAATTTACCCTACAATACAACACAGCTAATCTTCCTTTTATGTATTATATGAACTTACTATCAAGACAAAAAATGCCAGTGTAGTGCTTGGTTGGTGGGAGCAAGTAGTTTTGACCCCTTTGATTAAATCTTGCAATATTGTGTTTTATTATAGGTTTGTGGATAATTTGATTTTTATAATAGATAGTAATAGAGAGAATATCATTCATTTTTTTATTGATTTAATGGAAAGTCTGATTTTTTTTTTGAAATTTACATTAGGAGATTTAGGTACAAAACTGAATTTTCTTGATGTATGTATTTTTTGGAATAAATTGGAAGGCAAATTTGAGAGAAAAATATATAGAAAAGATATCTTCACAAACAACTACCTCCAGTTTAATAGCAACCATCCCCTTTTTATAAAGAAGAGCATTCCAAGAGGACAATTCATAAGAGCCTCTAGAATGACCACTAGTAATACTGAGTTTGAAAAGGAGGTACATTTTATTATATATATGATAGCGGTTATACTCAAGTATTGTAACTCACATTGCTTAAGTCATGGCTGAAAAGGGTCAAACACCAGCCCACCCACCTGGCTAACAAAATAAATAACTACAGATAAATGAGAGTGTATCATGTCTAGAAAGGGGCAGGGGCAGCAGCAAGATGATAGTGGTCGTTGTCAGATGGGATTTTGTTTTTAATTTAAAAATATAAATAGTTGTAAATATCATTAAATGTTCCAAATTAGTAACTTTTCTTTTAATAATATTGATTTTTTGATATACTGTGGAATTACCTGTGTTTGCCATTTTCACTGCTTCCTTCACAATATACATTTGCCCATAGGTTCATAGGTGTGTACTAGGCTAATGATTACTGGGGCCTTTTTAAACCTAGCTATCCATCCCAAATCTCTGACAAGTTCTTCTACCTTTGGTATGAGTAAGCAGACGCTGAGGAGATGAAGCATTTACAAGCAGGTGCCTGGAAAATCAACCATTTACAGGCTGCCTTTATCCATTAGAGACATAGGTGCCAAAGCAGGGAAGAATTTCCTTTTCCTAATGCAATTGTCTGAATTACACTTGAACTGAATTAGGGAGGAACTCTGTTTCACATGAATGGGGAAACTGCTCTAGAGAAGAGTAGTTCTAGGATACATAACTGTCTGTTCAGCAGGTCCTATTTATATCACAATTCTGGTGCTGCAGGATATGCAGGAGGTTCATCAGAGTGGGGAGTGGAGTATGATAATGTATTGTATGTCAACAATAGATCTCTATCAACAGCCTATAGGAGGCAGAACACAGGGATAGGGCTTTGAGGCAATCTGCATATGACATGTTATTTACACCCTGTATTATTTCAGCGAACCTCTATGGATGTTCTAGTTGCTGGACATGCCTGGTTAGGTAAATATCAAAGTGGGCACTCTCCTCAATGACAGGTCTGATGAATGCCATATACAATGGAATAATAACATCATTGAACCTAGATGACATGCATTTGCTTATAAGTTACACAACATAAAATGATTACTCACTACTGTAGACACATGATAGTCAAAGGCTAGATTACTATGTGTCTATGTGTGTCCCCGAGTTCCTGACAACAGGGTCGATTTATAGAGGTGTGTTGTCAGTATGATAGTTACCAAAAGTGATTTACTTCCTGAAGGATACTATTATGCATTTCTTGTCATTTAGTATTTGTCCATGGCTCTGAAACTAGTTATTTGTCTATGTCAGCCCTTCTTGGACAACATTAGTCTTGGTGATGCATTCTATGACTGCTCTTAATTTGCAATTGCCTGCAAATTTGGTCAGCCAGCGTCAGAGTAGATGTCAAAAAGGAGCAGTCCAGGACCAATGCCTGAGGGACTCTGCTGGTGACTGGCCTCTTTATAGAGGTGAACTCCTCAATTCTAACTTCCTGGGTACTGCCTTTAAGCCAGCTGGCTATCCACTGGGTAACATAAGGGTTTATATCTAAACTTCTGACTTTGTCAACAATGTCCAAATGGAGTATTATGTCAAATGCCTTGGCCAAATGAAGGCAGCCAGTGTGAACCATTTTGCCTATATCCATTCCCTTGGTGACCTTCTCAAAGACGTCCACCAGATTGAGTAGGCATGAGCTGCCCTCAACAAAACCAAACTGGGTTGGATCCAGTGTCTGGAGGTTTCTAATATCATTATTAATCATTTCCATGATAATTATTTCCATGGCTTTGCATATGAGACTAGTGAGACTTATGAGTCTGTAGTTTCCAGGGTGTGTAGCTAGCCCACCTTTGTGTAGAGGGATGGCAGTTGCTCCATTCCATTTGTGAGGCATGACACCTGTTTGGATTCTGGAAGGCCTGATAGATCATGTTTTGTGCACTTATAATTCAATCTGAGATATTGTCAGAGCTCATAGATGCAGTGTTCTTGGCCTTAAAGAGAATATTGAGGACCTGTTCCTTAGTGATAGCAGGCAGAGTTATATTTCATGGTATTTCCTGAGGGAAGGTGGAGGGGGAGAGAGGGGGGTAAAGTTAGAGCTGAATTTGTCTGACAGTAGATTTGCTATAAATTTTGACTCAGTTTAGGTGACTCCATTAACAACAAGCGCTGCACACAATTGTGTATTGCCTTTGAGGCTGCGGGCATAGAGAAAGAATACATTCTGGTTGTCCTTGGCCTGGGAGACCAAATTTACCTCAAATTTGGATGTGGTAGACTTTATTTGTCCTCTGAATTGTTTGTTTAGTTTGATTAGAATGCCTTTATCTTTCTGGGTGCTACAGCTCCTAATTTTGCCATGATTTTCTTCCTGCTGTTATATGTCCTAGTCATGTTGTGATTCTACCAGGAAGGCTGTTTTTTTTTGGGGGGGGGGGGTAGTTCTGTGCTTATTCCTGGTGGCTACAGCTGCTTCTAAGTGGCTATTAAGATACTTGTATAAGGTTTCTGTGAACAGTTCCATATAGGCAGCATTGTTCTCAGGGTTTGGGGATGCTTGAAATTTTGCTGGGTTATCAATTAACTGTAGGAAGTAAACCTTGAGTAGTTCCTGAACATTTCAGGGTTAGGTGAGGCTCCGAGTTTTATTTTCACTTCAAAGGAGACCATTTTGTGGTCTGACCTTACCAGAGAGGACATTACAGCACTCTCCCATATTAGTGAGGAAAAAAATCCAATATGTTTACACTCATGGGCAGCATATTAACAATCTGGTCCAAGGAGTTTATGTTTACAAAATCCAGAAATCTCTGTGCCTGCACATTTGGTGTTATATATGATTCCCAGTTAAGACAGCCACTGTGGTGCAGCAGTTAGCGTTGTCGCCTCACAGCAAGAGGTTCTCCCATTCGATTCTCGGCTGGAGCGCCTTCTGTGTGGAGTCTGCATGTCCTCCCCACAGTCGAGTGACGTTTAAAGACATGCAGGTAGGTGCATGCATGAATGGGTGTGCCTTCTTTGAAGGTTAGGTGTCGGGCTGGCAACTGGGCACCGTAAATAATCCACTGCCAATCATTAGTGGACTGGAGTTCCACTGTGGTGATCCCTAACCGGGAAAAGCCGAAAGAAAGAGGGGTAACTAAAGTCAGCCATAAATATGTTAATATGGTATTTGGTTGGATGGTGAGTGTTTTTAGTAAGCTTAAATACATGTTATGGGTTTCCTGGGTCATAGAGGGGAACATAGTACAAAGAAGTAGTATGGGATTTTGCCTATGGTGACTTGAATGTGGAGAAGCTCAAGTGTATTGCCCTATTTCACCAGCCTTAAGGTATATTTCATTTTTTTAAGTAAATCAAGGCACTTACACCTTTAGTCCCTGCCTGTGTAGTAATTGTCTAATTGTGTGGATGTCATTATAGCTTTGCAGTGCCAGGGTGCTCTATGTGGCTTTAAACCGTGTTTCAGTAACATTCTCTAGGGTGAGGCCAGCTTGTAGGAAGTCGTCTGTTGACCATCTCCTTTCATGCTGACAAATATTGCACTCCTTAGAATGGCACCAGAAACTAAACCAGTTATGTAAGTCAGTCTTCTTTTGTTCATATTGTGGCATCATCCCTGGAGAAGGTAGAATGCTGATCAGTGATAGGCAAATACAAGCCTGAGACACATATTCCGAGAGCTCCATGATGTCTCTCTTCATATAGTCTATAGGAAGGCCTGTCTCAGGTCATTTACACCCTCATAGACTATGACTAAATCATACAGGTACTTTGTGGTCCACTGACCTGAGTGTGTATGTAATATGGCGGCTCCTGGCCCCTGAAAAGGAACTGACTTTGACTTTCTCCTTACTTAATTTGGTGAGAGCAGATAAGTGTGTGTCATAATGGAATCTCCAATGACCACAATGTTGGACTGTGTGGTGACTTGCCTTATGGGCTTAGACACAGAGGCTCCTTGAGATGTGGCTGTATGTGTTAATGTCGGTATTGGTTTGAAAGAGTGCATTTGGACCTGCTGAGGTCATTTGTTATGAATGCTTCATCTAGAAGGTTGTTGGTGTTTGGGAAAGTTACATTTAAGTTCCTCAACATAAGGGGGGTTTATGTGTCTATTTCATGCTGTGTGTGATGGGAACAGCTTGTGTACTACCGACAACCTGATTGACATTAGGAGTACATTTATGTGAGAGTTTTGCCTCCAGTGACATTATGTAAATAGAACTCTCACATACCTTGTCAGTTTGTTTGAGAATTAGCTGGTTGTCAGTAAACATGAGTTAATGCCTACATTGCCTCAAAATACCCATATGCAACAAGCTGGTAAAGGAAATTGTGGATAATTTTGTATCCGTGGCAACATGCCCTTTTTTATTGATTAGAGTTGCAGTGAGAATACAGAATAAAATCAGGAGTATCTGGTTTGCACCTCTGAGGGTAGTCCTTGTTAATACACAAAATACTTGTCCTGTGTGCAGCTAGGTATTGGTAAAATTCCAAGGGGGTTTTACAGACAAAATTGCCAACACTTGATGGGAAACTACTGAAGCAGACCCTGACAACTAATCAATGAAGTATTTAGGGAGATATTCTGAAGCTAGATTAGACAGAGCTAATCATGCAGTACTTACTGAAAAGAAATAATTAGCTTTGTTAAGAATGATGAATAGTGGAGATTCACCTAATTGGCTACTACCTGGCTACTACTAGTGCTGGTCTCACCACAGCTTTAGTCTGCTGGGATACAATACTCCTTTGTTTCATTTCTCACCAGAAGCAAAACAGTAGCTCTAATCCCACAGACTCTTTGGTGATCAACAGTCTTGTCCCAGATAATGCAGAAATCTGTAGGCTTGTTGCAGCCTTTTCCTGTTAGATGCCTTGAACAGCAACCAGACGAATCTGGAAGGTCCTCACAGACACTCACTGCACAATCAGAGATAGTCAGAAATGATGCACTGTGCTCTTTATCTCACCAGGAGCAAAACAGTGGCACAAACTCCAAGCTGGTACCTATGAAGCGGTTATCAGCCTTTTGTGTGATTAGCAGTCTCAGGAAATAATTTCTCTATGCTCCTTCTCTCACAAAGAGCAAAACAGAAGCACTAATACTGGTATGACTACTCAGAGGCAGAATGCAGGCTGTGGTCTTGGACCAGATGTTGAAAATGTTAAAGGTAAGATGGAAAAATGGGTTAATAACCTCAGAGTTGCAATGTGCAGTAAGCAGTTAGATATGAAAGAAGGGTAATTCAGGCTTTAGCAATCTAAGAGGAGAGACGTTAATTTTAAAAGAGCAAGATAGATTGGATGGGGGTGAGCACTTATAATTCTGGCTCTATGGAATGCAGTGGGAGGGCCAATAAATATAAATAGCTGAAGAGGAATGGCTTCACAAAATGATACATTTTTCCTTACTGGTAATAGTCAGTGAAAGAGGAGAAGGAAGGAATTATGTGGTCAAATTAACATAAGGGTCAGGCAACTAGAGGGCAGTGAGTATTAAAACACAACAGCACATGGGTGGAAAAATTTTAAATTTCTGTGTGACTCACATGAGAGACAGCTCTAGTTGCTTTTCTGCAATAGAAAACAGAATAAACTTAAAAGAATGTATAAAGAAAATGCACCACAATATAAAAATAGAAGAGAACAATACAAGTTATAAGATGGTAGTATAAGGAAAAACAAACTAGCCTTCCCTCATAGCAGTCAATGGCAGAGTCTAAGTGAGCTGTCATGGAATAAAACATCATTCTAGTAGCTGTTTAAAAGGGAAGGCAGACTCTGTTTTCATATTTGAAAATCTGTCTTCCATAGCATATACTAAACACAAGCTGCTTCTGTCTTTTTCTTTATTTTTGCCTGGGACTGTCATTCTGGACTGTAAAAAAATTATAATTTGCAGAGGAAGTTAAAATAAAGACATCTGGATTATGAAGACCTGCTGGACTTTGTTTGTTTTCATCCCAAGGCATCAGTCATCTACAGTAGGTAATTAAAAATAACTTCAACTGGTGCAGCCAGAGTTTTTTCCTGTCATTAGTCTATCTTTACAAAACATCTTATTTTCCTTGTACATCTTGAATACTGTTTTATATTTATAGTCAGTTCTTTTGAAAGAAAATAGTTTTTTACTTCCTAACCAGGAAGGCATTAGTATGGTCAGGGCAGTTTGGCTAGGAAGTAATACATTTGACATGAAGCATATTGACTTCCTGTGCATGCTTCTAGAGTTGGTCCTTGAACACAATATTTATGTTTCAGGATAAATGTTAGGCAACAATCTGGCGTGGCTATAGGGACTTCAAGCTTATAAGCCTAATTCTTATGCCAATTTGGTGATGTTGGAATGGGAATTCCATCATGTATTAGAACAACATGGAGGTCATATTGCCATATATAGAGCGTTTTGTTGATGACATGTTTATTGGTTGGAAAGGCAACAAGCAAGAGCTTGACTTGTTTATTCATTCTTTAAATAATAGCAGTCATTTTTAATTTACCCTCACTTGTTCCCAAGTCACTGTTGATTTCTTGGATGTCTACATCCGGCTGGAGAGATAACCCAAATGCTGACCAGGATGCATAGGAAGGACTATTATAGACCGTCATATCTCTATAAGGCGGAGTATGCATCGACAATATATATTTGGGAACATTGTGAGAGGTCAAGCCTTCAGGGTCTCCGAGGTTGTCATGTACTACTTCTGACTTTGAAGGAAGTTTGTCAGATTTGAAGAAAGAGTTTACCATCAGGGTTGCATCCAAGTAGAAGTTGATCAAGCTTGTGCCAGAATAACCAACGGCGTGATAGTAGAGCATGTCCATATTTTTTCACTGTGCTCTGTATAGGCAATCAATCAGGATCCAGCTGGCATGGGTATTGTTTTGTCCTCCCATTGTTTTGAATTTTACCATGGTGTAAATATGGTGAAAGATATAGTTACCAGGAACTGGCACTATTTTACAGACTGACAGCAGATGTTCCTCGGGATATATTAGCAGATGGCCCCTAGATTTGCATATAAGAACCACAGTAATTTAAGGCAACAGTTATGTTTTCCTAGACATGCTATGTCTGGATCCCAAGTTTGTTGATGGGTACATCTAAATGTCATAAAATGCAATTTTGTCAGTTTATAGATAAGTCTATGTTCTTTAGGCACCCTGTCACGGGCTGGGCTACTTGTGGAGAGTTGAGGGCATCTGCTGATTGCTCCACCAGAAATGTGGTTTATTTAGCACATTGTCAGTGCTATTATAAATTCTACATTGGTAAGATGAACAGGAGCTTAAACGAAAAGAATTAGAGGGCCACGTGTATTGTATGAAGAAGTAATATGATTTTTTAAGTGCCTTAGCGAGCATGTTTTGTCTACTGACCCTGAACACAACTTTGTCTCTCCAGGTATTATGTGTGAATCAGCCCAGGTCTGGTGAGGTGGTGGGATGCTAGTGACTTTCGTACTGGTGGTGTATCGAGTTGGAGTGGATCTTGAGGTTGGGGGCACACTTATAGCTATAGGGGTTGAAATGAACATGTCCCCTATTAGAGTCTGTATTAAAAAGGAATAAACTGCTGGGGTAAGCATTTATTGTTGTTTGTTTATATATTTATGAATATTTTCATCTTTTATTTATTTGTGTTAATGTTTTTATTATTATGTTTTATTTTTTCTATCAGATTTAATGCCAGTAAATATTATCTCGCTGCTTATGCCTTTAAGCTGAGAATGTGGTTGCATGAATGTTTGTTTTATTGGCTGTTAAGCTGTTTGAGATGATATCATTTTGTATATAAGTTATTCTGTCCCCATTCATGTGTTTGTCTGAAGAAGCGGTATGGCCTTACCATGGCTTGCTTCTTTCTTTCTGCAATAAAGTTTTTGGTACATTCTTGCTGGTTCATCAAATTTTTGGATTTAGCTGCATGTCGAGCTGTCTTCTGCCTGCTTTGCAAGGAATTTTACAGTTTTGTTTGGTTGCTGCAGTTGGGTTGGTTTTGTCTTAAGTAAATGTTAGCCTCAAGTATTATAAAACCCGTTTGCTTTCTAGAAATAGACTATTTCCACTGACAGGGGTAAAGTATAATTTAGTGCTGGTTGTCTCATTGGAAGAGTGGTGAGTAACAAAGATCTTGGTGTCAGATTCATAATCTAATTAGTGACAACAAATGGTAAAAACAGAAAAGTGGCACTGCCACTGGAGATGTATTAGCAGCCCCTCATGGGACATATTGTAGCGTATATGTAAAGAATACTTTGGTTAAGTCTCCATTACTGTTGGTAAGCTTACACTAGAAGGCACTTGGCATAGACTTCTTGGATGAAATTCTAGGAAGAAGTCAGTGAGTGTAACCCTCTTCTCTAGTTGACAGTATAACCTTTACTTGGATCTGTCAGGTGCACATCTGTTATAAACTCCGAAGGCCGTTCACTATCTGGCATACATTTTAGGTGCCGGTGTTGCAGGATTTAAGGCACATTCACCTGTCTCTCACAGTGATAATACTGAATGAATCACTGAAGAGCATTTATGTCATTTTTACATTTTGGTAATATTTCTTTTTGACATTCTCTTTTTTGTGCCTTTCCACATTGGCATATTGCACCTATATGATAACCTGACTTTGACAGCCTGCTACTCCTCCGTATGTTTCCGGGTAAATGTAAACCGCTTTTTTGGTTTACATTGTCAGTGTTCCCTTACGCTTACGCCTTCGCGCCTACTTTGTGGATCGCTATTTGCCCTCATTTGCATGGTGCAATACCGCGACACAGTGTGTTTTGCATACCTGACCATGGGCGGGACGAACCGGGCGACGCCGTAGTGCACGTAATTCATTCATACCTGAATCGCTAAGTACAGCCATATTTACGCTAGTAACGCTCGACAGCTATGCTGGCGCCTGCTTAAGGTTCATGAATCCCTTGGGAATGTTTTTTTTTTTTCAGTCTGTGATCCATCCTTTGAATCCTTGGTGGTTAGATTATGGGCACTCATGTTTACCTCCTTGCTGCTTTCAGTGGAATGGATAGAAACTGCAGTTGGATAAAAATTCTGTTACTGTTGTACTGATGGGGGACCTGTATATGTCTAGTTTTCCCTGTTCTCCCATGTTCATTAATTGCCTGTTTAACAGAAAAAAATAAAGTAATACTGCTGAAATATCTGATTGCAATGGCAACAACGGTTTTGCTTTCTTTTTACTTTTTGCATTTGTTGACTAGGGAAAGCTCAGACCGAGCAATGCCTCATGGAGACTACAGGGGAGTAAAGCTCACAAAATTGCAAACACAGTTAATTTTAATACAGAAATCTCAAAAATTCAAACTTACAGTAAGTTAATAATAAGACAGATAATAAAACATTGAGAACTAGCTATTAAAATATAATAGATTGACAAACATAATGATATTAATGTTAGAAGTAAATACATTTTTAGTGGTCTAAATAAAATGATAGCAGATTTAAAGTTACTCGAGATGTAGAAATATATATATAGATATATATATATATATATATATATATATATATATAGGGACAGACGAGAAGGAAGGAAAAATAGTGAAGAGAAATAAAATAAATAGAGATGAAGGAAAAGGGAGTTGATAGGGGATCTAACTCGTCATTGTAATTTATGAATAAGCAGCCTAAAGCCAAACATCTTATTGAGCATGCTAATAAGTCAGAGCTTTTAGATTACCAAGACATAAAACATGAGCATAACAAGAGTCATCTTATTTTAGCTTAGATGTAAATGCTTAATCTGTCTTTTGTTTCACAGGAAGTGGTATGGTGTTCAAGAGTGTGGGGAACATAATTAAATGTAACTAGAAGAAGTTTTTGACTGGAATATATCCAGCTGACAAACATTACTGATGGGCATACTTTTACAGAGGGTCAATTTTTAATGTTCTAGATGAGATTATGAGCTTTGAGTATGAGTGTATGTTAGGTAGTGAGGTTATTCAATACATTGTAATATTTATAGGACAATAAAGTGGCGAGCTGTGTAAGAGGCTTGCAGTGAAGTTTGTTACTTTATTGCAGCACGCTTCTAACTTCATTTGTTGCATACTTTGCAGACTTGTGAATATTGACGATGCATAGGAGTGTGGGAAGAAAGCAGGAGGGGGATAATGGCTGTATATGTGAGATAGAGCCTCTATGATATAACAATTTCTTTGATGACCTGTAATATATATTTGTCAAATTTCAGATTTTCATCAATGGTGACTAATTTGGTGTAAGTAATCAGTGCAATGGTGCTCTTGTTGAGTGATGTAATGTTAAAGATGAGTTTTGGGCAAATAATTAGTTTGGCATAAATAGCATTAGTTCATTTTTCCTTGGGTTTAAGACTAGATTGTAGTTGCCCAGCCAGGATATAAAAGAGGAAAAAGATCATAAGTGATTTCTTGGAGTTTAGAAACATTTGGAGTAGAGCAGGTAAGGGTAAAGTCATCAGTATACTGCACTATTGTAGTGTGTTTGTCTTGAGTGTGGTGTTTAGTTATAAATATACTAAATAGTAGGGGGCCAGGAAAAGATCCCTGGGGACACCTAAAGGGACTGGTTGAAACTGAAAAATTGTGTTACCATTTTACAGCCTGTTGTTTGTTAGAGGACAGCTATGGGATGCAGACCTCTCAGCTGCCCTAGTGGAGGATCATTCCTATTTCCAGGCCTGATTTATTCCTGCACATATTGTCCCTGTTTTTGGTGGTATGTCCCTATTTTCTGGCTTGATTTATACCTTTACAAAATTTTATGAATCCATCTCATCATCTAGTACATAGAAAACACACTCCATATTAGTGGCAACAATAATTTAAAGAAATAGTGGTGCTGCGGTAGCGTTGTCGCCTAACAGCAAGACGTTATCCCATTCGATTCTCAGCTAGAGCATCTTCTGTGTGGAGGCATGCATGAGTGGGCATGCCTTCTTTGAAGGTTGTGCATCAGGGCTGGTAACTCGTCACGTAAAAATACACTACCAAACATTAGCGGACCAGAGTTCCGCTGAGGTGACCCCTAACCAGGATAAGTCGAAAGACACAACAACAACAAGTGCACACATCTTACATTTCTCTTTTTTCTGAAGCAGAAATAAATTGTCTTATGTGGCTGAATTTTGCAATATGTTTCTTTGAAGTCTATACATTTTATACTGTTGCCTTGATAATGTGCATATATTTTTCCTTTATTTTTGTTGCTCTCTGTTTTTAAAACATGTTTCAGAGTAGTATCTTACATTCCTGCTGTAAGAGTGAAAAGTTATATGCTATTTGCTATTCAAATGTTATGCTAATTAGTTGTCTAGATTTTTAGCTTGAGGTACATACTTTTCAATGGTCTTTGTTCCTATTTTCATTGTCTGGAGATTGAGAAGTTTGATGGAATCAAAACAGTAATGGCTGGGAGATGGAGGATGCCAGCTCAAGTTGCTAGTTTTGGATAAGAGACAGTGCCAGATGGCTTAGATATGTCAGTAAAGACAGAACTGACTAGCTGTCTTGTATTTCTGTTAAGATTAATACTGTTAGAGAAATTTAGTAGGGCAGCTGTTGTACTGTGATTTGGACAAAAGCCATGTTGAGTTGGGACAGATGATTATTGTCAGTAAGATGCTTGTGGACCTGTGTATGAATACATTTCTTTAATATTTTTGATAAGGATGGCAATACTGCAGTGGGTCTGCTATTTCAGACATTAGTGGAGTTTACCGGTTCATGTAGGGTTATAGCAAATAATTCTTACAGAGGGCTGGGGCTTGGTTTTCTTTGTTAGAGACAAGGAAGGCCAACGAATATACTGCCATCTTACTATACTTACATGGTAGATTATCTACAAATAGAGTTGTTAGTCTTAGACTGTGGAATTATCTTTAATTTACTGAGGTAGGGACAGATTGGAAGGAGAATGTTGTTAACTTGTTACTTAGCTGTATAGAACATAAGGTGAGGGGGGAGTTGTTAACTTTGACTAAGAAAATAACTGTGTCAATGAAATGGGTGTTAAGATGAGTGGCAATGCTATCAGTATAATTAGTACTCATACTGTGGGTGGGCTGGTTTGGATAATGTATAAAATATGCTTTAATGAGATCAACAACAGTTTTGGCTTATGTTGGTGGTTTTGCTGAAGTTCACCATAGTAGGATACTTTGCCCATCTTAACAACATTTGGCATGGTTTCTGTGTTGTCTGAAATTGTGCAAATTTGGGGTTTTATTTTGATACCATGTTTTGATACCATGTTTTTCCAAGCTTTATCCTTCAAGTTGTTTGCTTTCTCTTGTTAGCCAAGCAGCTGGGTTATATTTTACATTTTTGTTCTTAAGTGGAGCTTGGTCATTCACTATAGTTAGGAAATTCTATTGAATTCAGAGACTTTCACCTGCAGTTAGGGTCTTTACTATATTCCAACTGCAAGTTGGTGATTAAAGTTTCTGTCTGGAATGTGGAAAGACTGCGTACTTGTTTGTATTGTGGTTGTCTATAAGTACAGCTTTGCTGTCTTATTGAGAATATAGGAAGATGCAGCTGGCAGGCAAGAACTGGTGGTTATTTTATTTGATGATGTAGAGTTAATCCAGTGTATTGCAGAGTTTCTTCTACTGTTTTTGTTACTCCTGGTTACAGTAGTGATAAGTTGAGTGAATTTATAGACATTTACAAAGTACGATGGTGTGCCAGAATTTTCTTGTTTCTTACCAATGCTGAGGTATGAAAATATGATTGTTTCTTGGGATATATTATGAATTATGGGTGGCGCAGTGGTGCAGCGGTTAATGCTGTCGCCTCACAGCAAGAGGTTCTCTGGTTTGATTCTCGGCTGGGGTGCCTTCTTTGTGGAGTTTGTATGTTCTCCCTGCATTCGTGTGGGTTTCCTCCAGGTACTCCAGTTTCCTCCCACATTCTGAAGACATGCTTCTGGAGCATTTCTCCCCGGGCCTCCGCTGAAAACAGGCTCTGTGGAACCTAGTCGGACTTTCCTGGTCAACAAATGTTAAATAAATAAAAAAATAAAATAAAATAAAAAAAAAATTATCCAGCAGAGGATCTTTTCAGAACCTGAGATTATATATAGGGCTGTAATGCATATGCTCTTTTTTGTTATTCATTATGAAGTGAAAGTATTTCTGCATTTTTAAACTGGGTTATGGTTTGGGGGTAAGGAATAATTTCAAGAGTATTTATAAAGATGATAGCTTCCTCATAAAATGTTGATTACATACTACATGGCTTTCCACCTCCACATGAATGGTGAGGTGCAGCTTGAATTTATAAAATCTGATTATAATCATTGTTTGAGGTGGTCTTAATCTGCTGAATTCTGTACCTCACTAGTTGAGGTTGCAGTATAGTGTCCATACCTTAACATCTAAACTTAAGGTGTCATCTGTATTAATGTCCAATATCTCATTTGGTGGATAAGATGTATTTCTATAATGTGGTTTGTTTTTAAGTTGACTTACTAAGCTTTCTGAACAGACTGAAAATTGAAGGTGATTTGCAAGGAAAAGAAAAGTGTATAGCATGGACAACCAGTCTGAGTAAACATAGTCAAGTCTAGAATGTTGTAGAAAAGAGCTCCAGGATTACAAAGGCCTAATTGGGAAATTTACATTAATGACAGAATCTCCTGAAAAAATAACAACAAATGGCAACAAAACCATAGTATAAAAGAGCCCATACACTCAACAAAAAGTCATAGAATGACCTTCTCTAATCTGCATCTCCATGTGAAATTGGAGTTCAGCATACTCCACTGCTTATTTCCTACTCTGCATGTATACAGTGGCAAGCAAATAAATAAACTTATTTCCGTAGTCATCCACCTTACTCTTTTATAGTCTGCTAACCTCTGTCTTAAACACAAACAGACCTCATTCATTACCCTCCCACTATGCCTCATTCTGTCTCAGAGACAAAGTAAACAACAAAAGACATTTTCCCTGAAAAAAAATATTACTTAAAAAAGAAAATGTCACTTAACATTCAGATTCTGATACCTTCACCAAACAGAAACAATAAAACATTCTTCCATCATAGCATAATAGTTACTGTGGTTGAAACTAGCAACAAAATGATTAATGTGTAACAGTAGTCAATATGAAAGCCATCACCAACACAGCCTGAAATCCACATGCACCACGTTTGTTGGAAGCTGCTGTTAGCTAAGAGGCTCTGGAAACTTCCTTCTTCTGATTGGTCCTAAAACAGAGGGAACATGTAGGATGGTGGAGGTAGTATGAAGAAAAGATGTTTGATTTTGTTTCATCTTAAAAGGAAAAGGTGCTATTAATGAATTATCAGTGAAATAATGCACATATATACAGATGTGAAATAAACAGCTGGTGGATGTTCTTCTGTAGAAAGTCATGAAGCTGTGGTTCTTTGTTTAGTAATATCAACTGAAGTAACCAAAGTTTGATTTAGTTTATGAGACAGGAGCTATACTGCAGTCAAAAGCAGCTAGACAGCCTACTGGCATTCTTTTTTTTTTCAAAAACATTTTTATTTTGTTTTTATTATAAACATACTCAAATGTACATATAACAAATACAATAAAACAATAACAAAACTATTTACAATATTTACATTCATCCATGATAAACAATCGTTTTTATCCATGAGAAGTTATCAGTATTTGTTCAAAAGGTTTTTCAATTTTTGCCATGCTGTTTTTTATGAATAATGTTATGAGTTCTATAACAAATGGTTTGCAGTTCTTTTTAACAAACAACTTTTCCTAAATTAATAAAATCTTTAAAAATTAAATCTTGTTTACTTTTCCAGTTCAAAGTAATATCTTTTCTGGCAATTGCAAGAATTGACCAGAGTAACTGAATCTGAGATTTAGGTATTACATTAGGTATAGGAACATTGAATAGGATTGGTGAGTTAGAAATATGATAGTTATCAAACCATAAAGCCTTTCCAAAATATCTGAAGTCTTTCTAGTATTGAACAACATTTCTACATTCAATAATAAGAATATAAGAAATAGAAATTGCTTAATGTTGAAATTACAATCAATTATATTTTTAAAGTTATTAAATATTTGATTAATGCCATAAGAAAAATGATCAAGCTTCTTATTAAATAAACAAAATTCATGTAAATACCAATAAACTCTACTTATTCCATATTGTTCCCTAAATTGATTTTCTATAGTTCTGACATTTATAGTTATATGAATCTCATGTATTGTTTTCCAGCCAGATATAGAAGTAGGTGTAATCCAATATAATATTACATTAATTATAACTGATTTGGAATAAAGATCTAAGCTAGGGAATGCTATCCCATTACTGTTACAAGCTCTATGCTGATATTCTTTTGACGAACGTGATTACTGCGTGTTTGATTGGGTCTGGGTGAAGCAAGAGGCCAGTCAGAACTCAGACGTTACTGTTTAAGAAAGATGCAGGATGGCAGAATGTTTTGTTGTTGCAATGCTTGCTAAATTGAAGGAAATTACTTCTGCACATGTGGTACCACTGAAAAGACATAATGCTCTATATATACATTTTAGAAGCTCTCCAGATGTTCTTTCTAACAGAGAACATATGGGGACTAAGTCAAGCAAAAGCAGAATGGACTTTAAATCAACGTATGTTAGAACATGTATTCATATTAGTTGTTGAGAAGTACTTGACATCATTTTTGGGAGGGTGTAGAAATATGCACAGCAGAAGCTGTTGGATTTCTGGAACAGTTGTTTCTGTTATTCTCCTGACACTCATCAGGCTACTAAGCACATTTGTTTGATGCTTAGATTTATATTAGTCTCAGAAGAGAAATTTTTGAGAATTGCTTGCAAATGAAGTGCGAACTTCAGGGAGACCTCTATAAAATATGTGTTGAAGATGGCTTGTGGACTGCAGCCAGGGACAGTGATAGTTGATGGCCTGTAAAAAATTGTTTAATTTTGTTTATCTGCAGGGACAGTGGAAGATATTTATGTCACTAAGTTCTTTATCCTTGACATGACACTTCTGTGAATTTGCCCCTTTCCTTGATTGCTGTAGACTTCAGCATGTTTAGTTTTAGAAATGAGGTACAGGAAACTTAGGCCTCCTACCCCCCCCCCCCCCCACACACACACACACATACATATACACTTCAATCATGGCAGACTTTTTTAATTTTTTTGTTACACAAAACCCACCAATCCAACAGCATTCAATGATAACTATTGCATATATGTACAGAACACATTATTTTCTACCCTTGTATACCTTATATTTATCAATGTGTGTGTGTGTGTGTGTGTGTGTGTGTGTGTGTGTGTGTGTGTGTGTGTGTGTGTGTGTGTGTGTGTGTGGGTATGTTTGTGAAGGGTGGGGTAAGTGCTTACTAGTGCTCATTGCATCCAAGTGTCTTAAGTGTCTTTTATATCTTGTTGTTAAATAAGTCATTATTATAATACCTATTATTTGAGAGAACAGTGAACATTTTGTAAGAAAAGTGAAAATGTTATTTTTGTGAGATTTTTACTCCTGTCTATCAAGATCATGCCATTCATTCCGTTTCACAGTGACAGTGGAAGAAAAGGGACCATCACTTAGATAACCATTAGGGCAGTGCACATTTTCTCAGTTTTTCACTTTTTCCCCAAGTACACATATTTGGTTAGGTACTGGGAAAAGGTGTGCAATGGGCTGTCAGTAAAGACATCCCTTCAAGCAATGGGCTGTCAGTAAAGACATCCCTTCAAGCTGCCCTACCACCCATGGAAAATCGGACCACCCAATGTGCCCCCAACTTTTCACAAACCCCTTCTACCCCCTGGAAGGGATGATCATGCCAGACAGCTTTAGTCATTGCCCCATCTATCTTAAGGACCACAAAGTAATTCTCAATCATCTAGGTTTCAATAAGGTCTGCATCCCACTGCTCCATAGGCACAGGCTGAAGATGAAGATTTCTGTAAGATGTATCTTTTTCTGGATGCAAACTGTGGCCACAAAACAAGATATTTTTACTGCTGCTGACCAGCTGTTGTGACTATTGTTTGGGCTGTGCATTATATTGCTAATGTGTCTGATTCTGTGTTGTTTTAACTAAGTTTGATAGTTTAGAACAATATAAAGATGGAGAAATAAATAATGTATGGTCTGCAAAAGATGATGTGTAAGTTGCTAAGCAGTTTTACAGCATAGCTGACAGAACTCCAGCATTCTTAAATGCTATGGCCCGGTCCATCATGCATGTGACAGTATTAATACACCCATTCTTCTTCTTCGGGTCATAGGATAAATACAGTATGGGATAAGAGCAAATTCCTGCTTGCTGAGGCTGGAAGATTGTGTGGGGGAGACAGTAGGATAGACTTCTGCTCTTGCAGAGGTTTTGGGTTTTTTTTCTTCTGCCTTCATGGATAAAATGAGTTATTCCACTCAGTACGGCTTCAGTTCTGTGTTTCTTTAGGGGAAAGGAAAGGAATGATACAATTTATATTTAACTTTCACAGACTACAGATAAAAGATTCAGTTTTATTTGTTTTCTTGTTGCCAGTATTTTATCAAAAGCCTTATAATATTTGGATGGGTAATACTAATTATACCATGACCCTCCATTAATATTCCAAAACGTGCACGCTGATTGGCCAGCGTGCACGTTGTAAATTGACTTATACTAATGGAAAAAGGTCCGGTCGCCCGGACTTTTTCCATTAGTATAAGTCTCTTTTAAAACATTGTCTCCCTATGTTAAAAGAGTTTAACATAGCGACACAGGTTTAAAAAAAGCAACAGAGATCTCCGTTGCTTTTTTTAAAGCTGTCTCGCTATGTTAAATTCCTTTAACATAGCGACACAGTGTGTAAAAGCAACGGAGATCTTGCTTTCTCCGTTGCTTTTTTTTAAACCTGTCTCGCTATGTTA
>NC_056729.1:1981575405-1981632905 GCF_019279795.1 Protopterus annectens | reverse complement strand
TGCATGTCTCTGAATTGCTTTTAATTACCTTGAGTGCAAATTAACGCTTTACTGTGGCAAGCACCTTTGCAACCCATACATCACATTGGCACAGGCACCCCCATTCACTTTGACACACATACATGCAGACATTTAAATACACACGCATACACACACACACACACACACACACACACACACACACACACACACACACACACACACACACACACACACATATATGTACATTTATTTATTTTATTTTATTTTACATTTGTTGACCAGGATACTCCGACTGGATATATGTCCATTTTCAGTGGAGGCCCAGGGAGAAAAGCCCCATACATACACACAGGGAATTTTCATGTTACAATCAGAGCACTATTACAGCATCACACATACAGAGAGGTATTGTACATACAGAGGTATTTTACATAATACAAGTAAATCACTATTACAAGTACATTTCAATAGCACACTCATGTCAGGATAAAAGTCAATACAGTCTATCATATTTAATACAAAGTAATGACCTTTCAATAAGAAAGAACACTAAATGAAGACAGGCATCCTATTTAGCACATGCATTGTGGGAGTTAGAATCCAAGAATAGTTGCTCTATTAACTTTTAAAGTGACTCAAAGCACTAATTTAAAACTTCTCCAGGCGTTGTATTTCAAATTGTTAGAGGAAGTTGCCAATAAAGCTAGGTAGGCAAAGAGTACACCAATAGCAGCCCTACACCAAAGTTATTTTTAGCAATAAGAGAAACACCAACCTCAAAAAATATGCTGGAAAGCAATAAAAACAGGAGAAGTAAAATAAGTACTAAAGGAACTTTGCTTATAACAGTTGTAACCAATGCCAATTTGCAGCTGAAAGCCCAATGTGTTTTTACGTCAACAAAAATGTGAGCTACCAAGCCCCTAAGTATTATAACTGCTAACACTCATAACATAGTCTGTGTTGCAAAATGCACAACATTTCAATCATTTTATATTGGGAACCACTATAAAGCAGTGTTTTTGCATTTAAGAGCATAATTATGATGTAAAGAAGAAAAACAAAAAAGGCCAAGCCCCCAAGTATTATAACTGTTAACACTCATAACATAGTCTGTGTTGCAAAATGCATAACATTTCAAGCATTTTATATTGGGAACCACTATAAAGCAATGCTTTTGCATTTATGAGCATAATTATGATGTAAAGAAGAAAAACAAAAATAATGCCTTTTTCTATCACACTCTGGAGTACGCTGTTTTATTTAGTTTTGTGCTAGATTGTTTGAAATGACAGTAGATGGTGGGAATTATTAGATAAGTCGAAATACGTATTGCATGTGAAATTAATTGTAACACCACCCTCAATATAACTGACTGCTTTACTTTAATATATATTTTTTTTGAAGAAGCAAATCTTCAAACACTGACTTCTATTATAATGAAAAAAAATTGTCACTTTTGTTCTTAAGTGATTTCCTGGACATGGTGCGGTGATTGGTCTTTGTAATATAATTTAATTTCCTTACTGAACTTTTAACTAGGTTTTTGTCACTGCTGTTTCAGAGTCTGGTGAAATCAATTGAACTTGACAAACCTGCTCAGTCTAATAGCATAAACTTTCATTGCTTTGTTCTACAAGTTTTTTTCTATGACTGTTGTTTTAAGCCATTGTAGTAGTGTGTGTACATCTTCATTTATTTTAAGATGCTAATTTTGTATAATGTGGATTTCTCTGAAGGTCATCAGTCTAAATTGCATGGGATCAAAAGAAATAGGCAAGACTTATGAAAATACATTTTTAAACTAAATACATACTAATTCTGCAAAGGTTTAATCTGGAGAATTTGGGTAAAGTTATGAGGTAGATACGATACCCAGTGTAAGCAATCTATCTGTTATTTGTCAAAATATTTTAGGAGAATTTAAAGAAAAGGTGTCTCAGTTGGCTAAGTTTTGTTTGGCATTCTTCTTATCTGATTTATACTTATTTCTGAGTTGCTTATACTTTAACAGATCAATTTTTAGGTTTGGATTTGTGTAGCCCATCCAGAGTTTGTCTCTTTCATTCATCATTGCCTTTACAGCCCTGTTCGTCAATGGCTGGGCTGTTTTTTTTTTTTTTTGTTACTTATTATGACCTTAGAAACATAAGATAGTCTGTATTCCTGTGATCTAAGAACTTAAGTTATTACCTTAAAATGCTGAGTAGATTTAGTAGAGGATTTCCATTTTTGTGCTGTATTATATGATGTATGAACTCTTGGTCTATGTTTTTAAAGCTATGCACATTGAGACAGCTGTAGATTTGTTAATATTTTGCTTCATTCCAAATGAAAAAGACTGAACGATTGTCAGTTACAGTATCAACTAGTATTCCAGCTGATGTAATATGTTATGATTATGATGCAAGCCTCCACATGAAGATGCTTTGCTTCTTAGATGTTTGACATCTCTGTTAGGGCATGTGATTAATTGGTTCACCTGTTTTGGTGTGGTTAGGCCAGTCAGTGTTTGTATGAATAATAACTAGTACAAAAGGATTTTGGGTATCCAATTTAAGATGTCTTCTAGTATGGATTTTTGCAGTTTCTCAAAGGTAGCTTTTGAGGTGAGCTTAGTGTTGAGTTTTCTCACAGTTATTTGTGAGTTTTTGAGGGGGCTGAGGTTAAAAGATGTGCATCTCCTACAAGGATTATTAGCTTAGGTGTATGTTTGTTTGTGTCTTTCGGCTTTTCCCGGTTAGGGGTCGCCACAGCAGAACTCAGGTCCGCTAATGATTGGCATGTACATGTCTCTAAATGAGGTAAAATGGGAGGTCACCCAGTAGAAGGCTTGATTCACCTGTCCCTGGCCATCCTCACACCTGGATTTACTTCAGGCCACAACATCTCAGACAAATTAGACCAAGTTTCCCAGTTCCTTAAAAAGGTCTTGACTGACATAGCAGATCTCAAAACAATGTTACCAGTAAATCAAGCCAACATTGATACCTTTCTGTGGAAAATAGTATTCATGGGGTCTGCATTCTCTGTCCAAGTCACTTAGCTATGACTTTCCTGGACCACAACAGATGGCAATAAATCAGACATCCTCAAATATTCAAGAGGAACCGGAGAAGCTAGAGAACCACTAAAAGAGAAATAATTTAAGACTGCTGGACTTAATGACAGGACTGAAGGTAACAATCCTGTAGAATTATATGCAAAGAACCTGCATCTGGCTCTCCAAATCCCAGAAGCAATTATTGTGGAATGTATTAGTAATATTTATTTATTATTTTATTTATTTACATTTGCTTACCGGTAAATTCCAACTGGACACAGGTCCTTTTTTAGTGGAGGCCCAGGGAGAAAAGCTCCACAGAACAATAAATGAGCAGCAGAGTACATGAAGAACAATTGAATATACATACAATAGCAAATAATACATACTGCAGCAAACACTAGCTATACATACAATATGAAACATAGTAATGAACAGATATACCAATATCTAGCTAGAGGCTATGAATAAAGGTAGAATGTATATACATATAGTACTAAGCTCAAATGTGATACTGTTTTAAACTCATATACCTAAATCTTATATACAAATATTGCGCTAAACTCAAGCGGATATAAAGCAGAAGCTCCACATGAAGGTGGAACAAGCTAGAAGGGCTAATTGGATGGAAGGGGAAGATAGAGGAGTAAGAGAGGAGACTGAGTGAGTAGTATATGTGGTAGTGAGGAAGCTAGGGGTAAGTCAGTTGGATATGTATTTGGAATTGAGATGAAGTGAGGTTGTTAAACATGTTATAACAGGTCTGAGAGATTGATTGAGGAGGGAAGGGGAGGGTAAAAGGTAGGCCAATAAACATCCAAGAACTTTAAAGTTTAAATTGTTTAAATCAATAAAAAATGAATGATATTCTCTCTATTACTATCTATTATAAAAATCAAATTATCCACAAACCTATAATAAAACACAATATTGCAAGATTTAATCAAATGCTAAGGCAAATCATTTATGTAAGACCACTAAGGGAAAATATTTTATCTTGCGGTACTATAATGTTTCTCTTTATCTGAACCTGGCTAATGCAGGACAACAGAAAATAAGCGGTTGGTAACTGGCTGACAAATTATGCACTGGAATAACTTATTATCTCCTCTAATTTTAATTTCCTGGTACCTCATGAAATATTACCTCATGCTTGCATATCTGTACATTAGAATAATCATGTATATCCTGTTGGTGTGAATGCTTTGTTTTTTGTTTTTTTTTCTTTGCATGTAGTTCTGTTAAATGTGCATAAATATTCCTTAAATAAATTTACCCTACAATACAACACAGCTAATCTTCCTTTTATGTATTATATGAACTTACTATCAAGACAAAAAATGCCAGTGTAGTGCTTGGTTGGTGGGAGCAAGTAGTTTTGACCCCTTTGATTAAATCTTGCAATATTGTGTTTTATTATAGGTTTGTGGATAATTTGATTTTTATAATAGATAGTAATAGAGAGAATATCATTCATTTTTTTATTGATTTAATGGAAAGTCTGATTTTTTTTGAAATTTACATTAGGAGATTTAGGTACAAAACTGAATTTTCTTGATGTATGTATTTTTTGGAATAAATTGGAAGGCAAATTTGAGAGAAAAATATATAGAAAAGATATCTTCACAAACAACTACCTCCAGTTTAATAGCAACCATCCCCTTTTTATAAAGAAGAGCATTCCAAGAGGACAATTCATAAGAGCCTCTAGAATGACCACTAGTAATACTGAGTTTGAAAAGGAGGTACATTTTATTATATATATGATAGCGGTTATACTCAAGTATTGTAACTCACATTGCGCCCAAGTCATGGCTGAAAAGGGTCCAAACACCAGCCCACCCACCTGGCTAACAAAATAAATAACTACAGATAAATGAGAGTGTATCATGTCTAGAAAGGGGCAGGGGCAGCAGCAAGATGATAGTGGTCGTTGTCAGATGGGATTTTGTTTTTAATTTAAAAATATAAATAGTTGTAAATATCATTAAATGTTCCAAATTAGTAACTTTTCTTTTAATAATATTGATTTTTTGATATACTGTGGAATTACCTGTGTTTGCCATTTTCACTGCTTCCTTCACAATATACATTTGCCCATAGGTTCATAGGTGTGTACTAGGCTAATGATTACTGGGGCCTTTTTAAACCTAGCTATCCATCCCAAATCTCTGACAAGTTCTTCTACCTTTGGTATGAGTAAGCAGACGCTGAGGAGATGAAGCATTTACAAGCAGGTGCCTGGAAAATCAACCATTTACAGGCTGCCTTTATCCATTAGAGACATAGGTGCCAAAGCAGGGAAGAATTTCCTTTTCCTAATGCAATTGTCTGAATTACACTTGAACTGAATTAGGGAGGAACTCTGTTTCACATGAATGGGGAAACTGCTCTAGAGAAGAGTAGTTCTAGGATACATAACTGTCTGTTCAGCAGGTCCTATTTATATCACAATTCTGGTGCTGCAGGATATGCAGGAGGTTCATCAGAGTGGGGAGTGGAGTATGATAATGTATTGTATGTCAACAATAGATCTCTATCAACAGCCTATAGGAGGCAGAACACAGGGATAGGGCTTTGAGGCAATCTGCATATGACATGTTATTTACACCCTGTATTATTTCAGCGAACCTCTATGGATGTTCTAGTTGCTGGACATGCCTGGTTAGGTAAATATCAAAGTGGGCACTCTCCTCAATGACAGGTCTGATGAATGCCATATACAATGGAATAATAACATCATTGAACCTAGATGACATGCATTTGCTTATAAGTTACACAACATAAAATGATTACTCACTACTGTAGACACATGATAGTCAAAGGCTAGATTACTATGTGTCTATGTGTGTCCCAGTTCCTGACAACAGGGTCGATTTATAGAGGTGTGTTGTCAGTATGATAGTTACCAAAAGTGATTTACTTCCTGAAGGATACTATTATGCATTTCTTGTCATTTAGTATTTGTCCATGGCTCTGAAACTAGTTATTTGTCTATGTCAGCCCTTCTTGGACAACATTAGTCTTGGTGATGCATTCTATGACTGCTCTTAATTTGCAATTGCCTGCAAATTTGGTCAGCCAGCGTCAGAGTAGATGTCAAAAAGGAGCAGTCCAGGACCAATGCCTGAGGGACTCTGCTGGTGACTGGCCTCTTTATAGAGGTGAACTCCTCAATTCTAACTTCCTGGGTACTGCCTTTAAGCCAGCTGGCTATCCACTGGGTAACATAAGGGTTTATATCTAAACTTCTGACTTTGTCAACAATGTCCAAATGGAGTATTATGTCAAATGCCTTGGCCAAATGAAGGCAGCCAGTGTGAACCATTTTGCCTATATCCATTCCCTTGGTGACCTTCTCAAAGACGTCCACCAGATTGAGTAGGCATGAGCTGCCCTCAACAAAACCAAACTGGGTTGGATCCAGTGTCTGGAGGTTTCTAATATCATTATTAATCATTTCCATGATAATTATTTCCATGGCTTTGCATATGAGACTAGTGAGACTTATGAGTCTGTAGTTTCCAGGGTGTGTAGCTAGCCCACCTTTGTGTAGAGGGATGGCAGTTGCTCCATTCCATTTGTGAGGCATGACACCTGTTTGGATTCTGGAAGGCCTGATAGATCATGTTTTGTGCACTTATAATTCAATCTGAGATATTGTCAGAGCTCATAGATGCAGTGTTCTTGGCCTTAAAGAGAATATTGAGGACCTGTTCCTTAGTGATAGCAGGCAGAGTTATATTTCATGGTATTTCCTGAGGGAAGGTGGAGGGGGAGAGAGGGGGGTAAAGTTAGAGCTGAATTTGTCTGACAGTAGATTTGCTATAAATTTTGACTCAGTTTAGGTGACTCCATTAACAACAAGCGCTGCACACAATTGTGTATTGCCTTTGAGGCTGCGGGCATAGAGAAAGAATACATTCTGGTTGTCCTTGGCCTGGGAGACCAAATTTACCTCAAATTTGGATGTGGTAGACTTTATTTGTCCTCTGAATTGTTTGTTTAGTTTGATTAGAATGCCTTTATCTTTCTGGGTGCTACAGCTCCTAATTTTTGCCATGATTTTCTTCCTGCTGTTATATGTCCTAGTCATGTTGTGATTCTACCAGGAAGGCTGTTTTTTTTTGGGGGGGGGGGGTAGTTCTGTGCTTATTCCTGGTGGCTACAGCTGCTTCTAAGTGGCTATTAAGATACTTGTATAAGGTTTCTGTGAACAGTTCCATATAGGCAGCATTGTTCTCAGGGTTTGGGGATGCTTGAAATTTTGCTGGGTTATCAATTAACTGTAGGAAGTAAACCTTGAGTAGTTCCTGAACATTTCAGGGTTAGGTGAGGCTCCGAGTTTTATTTTCACTTCAAAGGAGACCATTTTGTGGTCTGACCTTACCAGAGAGGACATTACAGCACTCTCCCATATTAGTGAGGAAAAAAATCCAATATGTTTACACTCATGGGCAGCATATTAACAATCTGGTCCAAGGAGTTTATGTTTACAAAATCCAGAAATCTCTGTGCCTGCACATTTGGTGTTATATATGATTCCCAGTTAAGACAGCCACTGTGGTGCAGCAGTTAGCGTTGTCGCCTCACAGCAAGAGGTTCTCCCATTCGATTCTCGGCTGGAGCGCCTTCTGTGTGGAGTCTGCATGTCCTCCCCACAGTCGAGTGACGTTTAAAGACATGCAGGTAGGTGCATGCATGAATGGGTGTGCCTTCTTTGAAGGTTAGGTGTCGGGCTGGCAACTGGGCACCGTAAATAATCCACTGCCAATCATTAGTGGACTGGAGTTCCACTGTGGTGATCCCTAACCGGGAAAAGCCGAAAGAAAGAGGGGTAACTAAAGTCAGCCATAAATATGTTAATATGGTATTTGGTTGGATGGTGAGTGTTTTTAGTAAGCTTAAATACATGTTATGGGTTTCCTGGGTCATAGAGGGGAACATAGTACAAAGAAGTAGTATGGGATTTTGCCTATGGTGACTTGAATGTGGAGAAGCTCAAGTGTATTGCCCTATTTCACCAGCCTTAAGGTATATTTCATTTTTTTAAGTAAATCAAGGCACTTACACCTTTAGTCCCTGCCTGTGTAGTAATTGTCTAATTGTGTGGATGTCATTATAGCTTTGCAGTGCCAGGGTGCTCTATGTGGCTTTAAACCGTGTTTCAGTAACATTCTCTAGGGTGAGGCCAGCTTGTAGGAAGTCGTCTGTTGACCATCTCCTTTCATGCTGACAAATATTGCACTCCCTTAGAATGGCACCAGAAACTAAACCAGTTATGAAAGTCAGTCTTCTTTTGTTCATATTGTGGCATCATCCCTGGAGAAGGTAGAATGCTGATCAGTGATAGGCAAATACAAGCCTGAGACACATATTCCGAGAGCTCCATGATGTCTCTCTTCATATAGTCTAGGAAGGCCTGTCTCAGGTCATTTACACCCTCATAGACTATGACTAAATCATACAGGTACTTGTGGTCCACTGACCTGAGTGTGTATGTAATATGGCGGCTCCTGGCCCCTGAAAAGGAACTGACTTTGACTTTCTCCTTACTTAATTTGGTGAGAGCAGATAAGTGTGTGTCATAATGGAATCTCCAATGACCACAATGTTGGACTGTGTGGTGACTTGCCTTATGGGCTTAGACACAGAGGCTCCTTGAGATGTGGCTGTATGTGTTAATGTCGGTATTGGTTTGAAAGAGTGCATTTGGACCTGCTGAGGTCATTTGTTATGAATGCTTCATCTAGAAGGTTGTTGGTGTTTGGGAAAGTTACATTTAAGTTCCTCAACATAAGGGGGGTTTATGTGTCTATTTCATGCTGTGTGTGATGGGAACAGCTTGTGTACTACCGACAACCTGATTGACATTAGGAGTACATTTATGTGAGAGTTTTGCCTCCAGTGACATTGCGTAAATAGAACTCTCACATACCTTGTCAGTTTGTTTGAGAATTAGCTGGTTGTCAGTAAACATGAGTTAATGCCTACATTGCCTCAAAATACCCATATGCAACAAGCTGGTAAAGGAAATTGTGGATAATTTTGTATCCGTGGCAACATGCCCTTTTTTATTGATTAGAGTTGCAGTGAGAATACAGAATAAAATCAGGAGTATCTGGTTTGCACCTCTGAGGGTAGTCCTTGTTAATACACAAAATACTTGTCCTGTGTGCAGCTAGGTATTGGTAAAATTCCAAGGGGGTTTTACAGACAAAATTGCCAACACTTGATGGGAAACTACTGAAGCAGACCCTGACAACTAATCAATGAAGTATTTAGGGAGATATTCTGAAGCTAGATTAGACAGAGCTAATCATGCAGTACTTACTGAAAAGAAATAATTAGCTTTGTTAAGAATGATGAATAGTGGAGATTCACCTAATTGGCTACTACCTGGCTACTACTAGTGCTGGTCTCACCACAGCTTTAGTCTGCTGGGATACAATACTCCTTTGTTTCATTTCTCACCAGAAGCAAAACAGTAGCTCTAATCCCACAGACTCTTTGGTGATCAACAGTCTTGTCCCAGATAATGCAGAAATCTGTAGGCTTGTTGCAGCCTTTTCCTGTTAGATGCCTTGAACAGCAACCAGACGAATCTGGAAGGTCCCTCACAGACACTCACTGCACAATCAGAGATAGTCAGAAAATGATGCACTGTGCTCTTTATCTCACCAGGAGCAAAACAGTGGCACAAACTCCAAGCTGGTACCTATGAAGCGGTTATCAGCCTTTTGTGTGATTAGCAGTCTCCAGGAAATAATTTCTCTATGCTCCTTCTCTCACAAAGAGCAAAACAGAAGCACTAATACTGGTATGACTACTCAGAGGCAGAATGCAGGCTGTGGTCTTGGACCAGATGTTGAAAATGTTAAAGGTAAGATGGAAAAATGGGTTAATAACCTCAGAGTTGCAATGTGCAGTAAGCAGTTAGATATGAAAGAAGGGTAATTCAGGCTTTAGCAATCTAAGAGGAGAGACGTTAATTTTAAAAGAGCAAGATAGATTGGATGGGGGTGAGCACTTATAATTCTGGCTCTATGGAATGCAGTGGGAGGGCCAATAAATATAAATAGCTGAAGAGGAATGGCTTCACAAAATGATACATTTTTCCTTACTGGTAATAGTCAGTGAAAGAGGAGAAGGAAGGAATTATGTGGTCAAATTAACATAAGGGTCAGGCAACTAGAGGGCAGTGAGTATTAAAACACAACAGCACATGGGTGGAAAAATTTTAAATTTCTGTGTGACTCACATGAGAGACAGCTCTAGTTGCTTTTCTGCAATAGAAAACAGAATAAACTTAAAAGAATGTATAAAGAAAATGCACCACAATATAAAAATAGAAGAGAACAATACAAGTTATAAGATGGTAGTATAAGGAAAAACAAACTAGCCTTCCCTCATAGCAGTCAATGGCAGAGTCTAAGTGAGCTGTCATGGAATAAAACATCATTCTAGTAGCTGTTTAAAAGGGAAGGCAGACTCTGTTTTCATATTTGAAAATCTGTCTTCCATAGCATATACTAAACACAAGCTGCTTCTGTCTTTTTCTTTATTTTTGCCTGGGACTGTCATTCTGGACTGTAAAAAAATTATAATTTGCAGAGGAAGTTAAAATAAAGACATCTGGATTATAGACCTGCTGGACTTTGTTTTCATCCCAAGGCATCAGTCATCTACAGTAGGTAATTAAAAATAACTTCAACTGGTGCAGCCAGAGTTTTTCCTGTCATTAGTCTATCTTTACAAAACATCTTATTTTCCTTGTACATCTTGAATACTGTTTTATATTTATAGTCAGTTCTTTTTGAAAGAAAATAGTTTTTTTACTTCCTAACCAGGAAGGCATTAGTATGGTCAGGGCAGTTTGGCTAGGAGTAATACATTTGACATGAAGCATATTGACTTCCTGTGCATGCTTCTAGAGTTGGTCCTTGAACACAATATTTATGTTTCAGGATAAATGTTAGGCAACAATCTGGCGTGGCTATAGGGACCAGCTGCGCTAATTCTTATGCCAATTTGGTGATGTTGGAATGGGAATTCCATCATGTATTAGAACAACATGGAGGTCATATTGCCATATATAGACGTTTTGTTGATGACATGTTTATTGGTTGGAAAGGCAACAAGCAAGAGCTTGACTTGTTTATTCATTCTTTAAATAATAGCAGTCATTTTTTTTAATTTACCCTCACTTGTTCCCAAGTCACTGTTGATTTCTTGGATGTCTACATCCGGCTGGAGAATGGCAAAATGCTGACCAGGATGCATAGGAAGGACTATTATAGACCGTCATATCTCTATAGGCGGAGTATGCATCGACAATATATATTTGGGAACATTGTGAGAGGTCAAGCCTTCAGGGTCTCGAGGTTGTCATGTACTACTTCTGACTTTGAAGGAAGTTTGTCAGATTTGAAGAAAGAGTTTACCATCAGGGGTTGCATCCAAGTAGAAGTTGATCAAGCTTGTGCCAGAATAACCAACGAGCGTGATAGTAGAGCATGTCCATATTTTTCTGCTCTGTATAGGCAATCAATCAGATCAGCTCATAGGTATTGTTGTCCTCCCATTGTTTTGAAATTTTCCCATGGTGTAAATATGGTGAAAGATATAGTTACCAGGAACTGGCATATTTTACAGACTGACAGCAGATGTTCCGATATATTAGCAGATGGCCCTAGATTTGCATATAAGAACCACAGTAATTTAAGGCAACAGTTATGTTTTCCTAGACATGCTATGTCTGGATCCCAAGTTTTGATGGGTACATCTAAATGTCATAAATGCAATTTTTGTCAGTTTATAGATAAGTCTATGTTCTTTAGGCACCCTGTCACGGGCTACTTGTGGAAGTTGAGGGCATCTGCTGATTGCTCCACCAGAAATGTGGTTTATTTAGCACATTGTCAGTGCTGTTATAAATTCTACATTGGTAAGATGAACAGGAGCTTAAACGAAAGAATTAGGGGCCACGTGTATTGTATGAAGAAGTAATATGATTTTAGTGCCTTAGCGAAACATGTTTTGTCTACTGACCCTGAACACAACTTTGTCTTCCAGGTATTATGTGTGATCAGCCCAGGTCTGTGAGGTGGTGGATATAGTGACTCGTACTGAGGTGGTCGAGTTGGAGTGGATCTTGAGGTTGGGGGCACACTTAGCTATGGGGTTGAATGAACATGTCCCCATTAAGTCTGTATTAAGGAATAAACTGCTGGGGCATTTATTGTTGTTTGTTTATATATTTATGAATATTTTTCATCTTTTATTTATTTGTGTTAATGTTTTTATTATTATGTTTTATTTTTTCTATCAGATTTAATGCCAGTAAATATTATCTACTTCATATGCCTTTAAGCTGAGAATGTGGTTGCATGAATGTTTGTTTTATTGGCTGTTAAGCTGTTTGAGATGATGTCATTTGTATATAAGTTATTCTGTCCCCATTCATGTTTGTCTGAAGAAGCGGTATGGTATTACCATGAAAGCGCTAACTTTCTTTCTCTGCAATAAAGTTTTTTGGTACGATTACTTGCTGGTTCATCAAATTTTTGGATTTAGCTGCATATCGAGCTGTCTTCTGCCTGCTTTGGGGAATTTTACAGTTTTGTTTGGTTGCTGCAGTTGGGTTGGTTTTTGTCTTAAGTAAATGTTAGCCTCAAAGTATTATAGTGACCGTTTGCTGCTTTCTGAAATAAGACTATTTCACTGACAGGTAGTATAATTTAGTGCTGGTTGTCTCATTGGAAGAGTGGTGAGTAACAAAGATCTTGGTGTCAGATTCATAATCTAATTAGTGACAACAAATGGTAAAAACAGAAAAGTGGCACTGCCACTGGAGATGTATTAGCAGCCCCTCATGGGACATATTGTAAGCGTATATGTAAAGAATACTTTGGTTAAGTCTCCATTACTGTTGGTAAGCTTACACTAGAAGGCACTTGGCATAGACTTCTTGGATGAAATTCTAGGAAGAAGTCAGTGAGTGTAACCCTCTTCTCTAGTTGACAGTATAACCTTTACTTGGATCTGTCAGGTGCACATCTGTTATAAACTCCGAAGGCCGTTCACTATCTGGCATACATTTTAGGTGCCGGTGTTGCAGGATTTAAGGCACATTCACCTGTCTCTCACAGTGATAATACTGAATGAATCACTGAAGAGACTTCTCACACAGTACTGTACCCAAATGTGGAGACCAGGTCTCTTGAGACTATCGCTAAAAATGAACTAGTTCTGCAGAAATTGCACGGTTCAGAATTTGAAATGTCATTTCACAGAAAAAGAATATAAGTAATTGTGCCATAAATTTAGAATGAGGTCAATATTGGACCTATACAAAAAAACTTTACAAAAAAGTGAAGGCAATTTGAAGCATAATTTTAGTGTATCTGAAAAATGCTTAAAGTACTAAAACAGAAGTTAAAAATCTACTAAAATAAGAATGCCAAGAAAAAATATACAGTGATGGCGAGTTAGTGAAAGGTCAGTGTGTGTGTGTGTGTGTGTGTGTGTGTGTGTGTGTGTGTGTGTGTGTGTGTGTGTGTGTGTGTGTGGTGGGACAGAATGCAGTCTTCTCTTCTCTTATTTAACTAAGACTCACTGGATAAAGGTTGTTTTTCCATGAGCTTACTGCCAATTTTAATGCACCCCCAAGGCTAGCTGTCACTTTATCACCTTTCACACAAAAGGAATGCTATTATTTGTCGACTGACTTGGTATGTCCTACTGTTATTACACGTTTTCTATCAGCTTATATGAGTAATTCGGAAATGGTCTTGTTATGCATTCATAAATATACAAGTAGTCGAATTCCAGTAAAACATCTGGCACTTTGCTAGCAGAAATCATGCAATGAGAACTTTATATTTACGTTATGGTGTTACTCCTTAATTCATTTTTTTATTTCTTAAATTGCAGATACTTCTACACAAATACCTACAGTAATATCAGTTCAAAGCCTAGCACCACATTATCTGCTGACTTAGAACCTGTCAAGGCCTGCTGCTGGGACTAACTCCAGCAACACAGAATGGGCCGCCTCCATTTCCTTTTCTTGGAGGGCTTCCAGTTTTGTTATATATAAAGATAGCAATCTTTAATTTCTGTCTTTTGTTAAGAACTTCCTACATCAAATCAAACCTAAGATAAACAAGTACATTTTATAAGTGACAGCAATGTGGTTACAGCTGGAACTAAAAACCAGTGCAGTAAAATATACTGCAACAATACCATCAAATAAAATTTATCCTTTTCAAATTCTTCCACTATTGTTTAGAAAACAATTTAATCAGATTTTCTTTGTAGCTGCTTTAAAGATTTATGAGTGATAATAAACCCATCACTTCAAGAGATATTTATCTGCTGGTAAAGAACTTAAATGACATTCCCCTGCCGAGTCTTCATTTCAGTAATGCTAAATACCATTACTGGAAAAAAAGACTGTGGACTTTTCTTAAGCCAGTTAATTTAAGTTATTATTAAAGTGTTTTAAAAACTTCAGTAGTGACTGTGTGATATTCTATTAGCTGCAGAGTGAGAGAGACAATTATGCAAAGTTCAGGTATTTAACCTCTATGGTCTGTTTCTGATGGACACAGCCTAAAGCCTTAGCAACTGCAGTGATTAATGTTTAGAAACAAATGGCTGTTTGTACTCCATTGGACATAATAAAGCAATCATTCCTGCTAAAGAAAGGGTAGAGATTATTCAAAGAACTGCAGAAATTTGCAGCCCTTAAGGCAAAACATAATGTACCTATTTTGTAAGGTTGGACAGCTTGTCATTAATTCTGCAAAATATTTATCTTACGCTCTGCATTTATCTATCACACACGAGTGCAGTAACATCCAAAATCAGCCCATTATTTTTATGCATGATCACTAATGCAAATGTGTTTAAAGATTGTTTATGTACAAAAACTGAAATTAATAGCAATAGAAAATGTTTTAGTAAAATTAATTTAAAAAATATATATATATTAAGCCTTTCACTGCATAAGAATCAGACTAATATTAAGAACATTTGAAAATACAAAAATGTTATTTTTTATGAGGGAAGTGAGTTCATAAGTCACAGCCAAAGGGCAGTGTTGCACTCAGTGAAATAGCATTTAATTCACTGTCCATAAAAAAAACAATTATTTATGCTACAAATGCACAAAAGGTGTCTGTTGCACAAGTGTAAAACCATGAAGGGAAAATTACAATGATCTAAAATAATTCAAAGCCTGTGCATTCATCCTTCTAAGAAATCTGTAACCAAAGTGTATAACAATGAGTTGGTATGAAATTAGATCCAGTGCATGAACCTGTGTAAATATATTGCCATCTCTAAACACACTACCCAGAAGTGTAGCTAGGGTGAGGAGAGGAGGGCAGCAGTCCTGGGAAGAAAAGAGTTAGGGTACATGATTGGTAGATGCCAATCAGTTGGTAGTGTACTGCTGATATTCAGAAGTGAATGACAATAGTGTATTTCTAGTCAGGGCTGAAGCACGTTAGCACATTGTGCATAGTATAAAAGGTAACAAGTTGTTTGCTACAAATGTAGCAATGGGTTTGTCACCTTTTTCAAATAAAAGGATCTACTATTGTGACATTAATCAATGCCTGCACTATATGAAGTACAGACAACTCTCTGCAATGAACTATCTCTCAATGAGCATATCAATATGATGGGTGCAGAACTGCAAGTGAAAAATATGAGCGGTCAGAATCTCACAATGCAGCACATCACCTAACCTAAGCTGACTACATGAGTCAAATCACTTCTTGGAATGGTTGAGTAACTTTACTGTATGGCAATCATGTTAATGAAAGTGAAAGATGTGAATCACCATCCTGCTAAAGTGTAGCAGAATTCTGACCAATGACAGCCGACTAACTTCAGCCACAGCATATATCTGGTGCCTGTATGGACTCCCTTGTGACTGCTCTACTGTAACTCCACCCCTTCACAAAAAGAAGGAAAGAGACAACCCATATTGCATACACAAAAATCAGGCTCAGACCCTCACAAAACAGCTGCACCCACATAAATCAGACATCTATCCATAGAAGTAACTAAAATAAGAGCAAAATAAATTATACTAAACAAAAATAATAAAGTAAAATAAACCAGAAACAGCAAATACTAAAATGACAATACCTGCAAAACAGTTTTCAGATGGCACCTGTGTGTTAAATAACATCAAATTAATTGAACTAACATAGTTATATTATAATTCCAACAAATGTTAACTTAACCTCAGTATATTATGTGAGGGTCAGATGGTGGACAAGGGCTATAGTGCTAGGATCTGCTCTTCTGCTCACCATTCAATTAAAAATAATTTAATCTGTAAAATCTTAAATCTGATAGCTTCCAGGAGTATGGTCTCCTGAGTCGCACCACTGGCACCAAATTAAAGATAGTGTGTAAATGTCACATAAATATGAACCATTAACAACTTCTTAATTGCCGCCTGTCTACAGCAACATGTGTCAAACATGTACTGGGCTTCACACCCACCAAGCAGAGTCTTTGGCCTATTCCTCCAAACCTCTTCCTCACCATTCTCTGTAGAAGGTCTGTGTGTGTGTGTGTGTGTGTGTGTGTGTGTGTGTGTGTGTGTGTGTGTGTGTGTGTGTGTGTGTGTGATTTAACCTTAATCACCATGTTCATGGGTTCCTAGCTGAAAGGAAAAAGGACTTTCAAAGGAAAACTCAACAGTTATCTAGAGGCTATTGTTAGCCCAGTGGCAGTGACACCAGCATAAAACGATGGCAGTTTTGAATTCAGTTCTCAAACAACAGCTAATATTTTTCCTTTTATTTTATGTTTGCAATAATGAAACCCAATGTCTAATCGAAAGGCTTTCTTTGCATTTATTTATGTGCATGCAAGTAATTGACTGTGATGTCATGCTAGGGGCTTCCTAGATGAAAGGAAAATGGCTATTATGGAAAAATTCAACAAGTGTCTAGATGCTCTTGCTAGTCCAGTGGCTTGCTCTGGGTTTCCTCATGCATACAAGATCCTAAAATAATTTTATTTTTATTTATTTATTTATTTTATATTTGACATAAAGCCTAAGCTGAAGTCTTTCTCTGTATTTGTGTATATAGGTATGTGATTTTGTCACTTTTTCCAAGTTTTCCTGTCTTTCAGTGTTCACTTGCCCACAATAACTATACTTAAATCTCTTACATTCACACACACACACACACACACACACACACACACACACACACACACACACACACACACACACACACACACACACACACACACACACACAAATCATGCATACCCAATACAGAACAAAACAATCAAATCTTGACTAAGCAAATAAATAGCACAAAGTATTTTTGCTGGGGCAAGCCACCCAGCATCCCCGCACACCACAGCTTTCCTAAATGTACTTCTTCTTCTTTCAGCTTTTCCCGGTTAGGGGTCACCACATCGAATCACCTGTCTGCCCATGATTGGCAGTGGAGTTTTACAGTGTCGAGTTGCCAGCCCGGCACCCAACCTTCCACAGAAGGCGCGCACACACACACACACACACACACACACACACACACACACACACACACACACACACACACACACACACACACACACACACACACACACACTCACACCTAGGGCCAATTTAGAGTGTCCAATCCACCTACAGCATGTCTTTGGGATGTGGGAAGGAACCGGAGCACCCAGAGGAAACCCACATGACCACAGGGATGACATGAAGACTCCACACAATAGGCACCCCAGCCAAGGATCGAACTGGAGAACCTCTTGCTGTGAGGCAACAACGCTAACCGCTGCACCACCATATGCTAACTCTAAGATAATGCAACAGTGAAAACATACTGAAAATATAACAAAACTGCAATTTTGATGCAGTTTCATAAATTAATATACATACTGTGGAAATGACAATACTGTGCTGGTGGTGCTGCAGTAGCATTGTCGCCTCACAGTAAGACGCTGTCCGGTTTGATTCTCAGCTGGAGCTTCTTCTGCGTGGAGACGTGTGAATGGGCGTACCTTCGTTGAAGGTTGTGCATCAGGGCTGGTAACTCGGCACATAAAAATCAACTACCAATCATTAGCGGACCAGAGTTCCGCTGTGGTGACCCCTAACCGGGAAAAAGCCGAAAGACTTACTTACTGTGGAAATGACAATGTTTTGCGGTAGTGTCTATAAGAGGCCAATTCACCTCCAGACATTTAATGCAAGACAATAATCTTGAAATTCTCCATATTCTTCTCATAGTGAATAAAACTTTGTATGACATCTTAGCCAAAGTATACCCTCCATGTCACCCACTGCCCATGAGGCATAACTAAGCAAACAAGACATCCCTTGTTATTGGGCCTAACACTATTATCTTGTGAGAGTTCAACTATTGCTCCATTAAATGGGAAACCTACACCATTACGAATACATATGCACAAAGATTCCTGGGCTTCAGTAATGTCAGCTCTTTAAACTAACTTGTTCAAGTATAAGGGGTTCAAAAATATTGCACCTGGTTCCCACCAATGTAGCCCTCCTATTCTCAGCACCTACAGATGCCACATCACTAGTCAAATTTGACCACTGGTCAGTAACACTCACTATAAGGGTAAAACCTGATTTACCACAAAGCCCTTCTGTTTTTGTGATCGCAGTATGCTTACATAAACTGTCATATCTAACTAAACAGCCTTTATGGAGGGGGGGCACTTGCACTTCCTTACGTCCAACACCCTTGATCTCTAAATCTTCTAACTCTGAAATTGCATAGCAGTAGGGTTAATGTCAAACCTTCTTTTCTCCACTATACAACAATCTCACTGAATGTATATAAGCTGTATCACATATAGACAATTCTAGATAAGTGGTACTCTGGCAACTGTCCCATATATATAAATAATATGCTCGTTGACAGATAGAGGTGAATACACATACATACACACACACACACACACACACACACACACACACACACACACACACACACACACACACGTTATATTTAAAATAAAAAAAAATAAAAAAATTATATATATATATATATATATATATATATATATCTATATCTATATATATATATATATATATATATATATATATAGGATCCGGACATATGCTTGACTAGCCTATGTCCAAATCACAAAACATTGAACACACATACACAAAAGCACTTAACATTGAAAAGTGCTTCCATGTATGTGTGCTTGTTTTGTAGATGCCACTGTAGTGCGATCTTGGAGTGAGAATATTAAATTGGGGGGGTGTGGGAGGTGCAGGGGGAGAAACGTAGATTTTTTTTTTGAACTGCACATACACAGAAGCGCTTTTCGATGTTAAGCGTTTTCGTGTATGTGTGTTCGATGTTTTGTGATTCACACACATGCTAGTCGAGCATGAGTCCTAGACCCCATATATATATATATATATATATATATATATATATATATATATATATATATATATCTATATGTATATATAAAACATTATATATATCTGAAGCAAATACAAAGTGCTTGAAACAGCTTTGCATGCAGCAGCAATGAAATCCAAACAGAAAAGTAAAACGTAGCTGCACTGTAAAGCTGTAGAAATGATTTTTAATGAAGGTACACAATTACAGATCAGAAGCAGACAGCAGTTTCACTGTGACAGCATATTCAGTACTGCTTAACAGTAAAAAAGAAATTTTTTTAAAGGTAAAATTTATGCATAGCAAAATATGTTTCCTACAATATGCATAGTCAACAAACTTTATCTAAATACAAACACAACAAAAATATCTGTAATTAGAAATATCAAAAGAAAGAGGCAGCAATGCTTCTGAAATACTTATAAATTCAAAAACACAAATGACAGGCTAAAGTTATACAGAAGAGTCACAGAATATCAAAAAAGCTGTGCAAATTTAGTATCAATCAAAAATCTGATACTTGATTTTGTGTTTCATAAAAATCTAAATTAGACCAGAGACTTCTTCAGATAATTACAACTTATACAACTTTTCTTTAAATAACCATTTGGTCATATGATACTAGTAATGTGACCAAATTTATTCCTAAGCTTCTTCATGTATCAGGCAAAATTAATAGCATTATTTAACCCTTTATGCTTCCAAGCATACAGTGTTACTTGTAATACTTATTCCATACAATCTAAATATTACGAATATGACCAGAAACTCAATCTAGCACAAAAAAGTAAACTTCTTGAAATTTTCACATTTGATATTATGTTTATACAAAGCATTTTACACATTTATTTATCGTATATACATGCTCATATATTAACTGACAAGTTGCTTTGCATCATAAAATGACTGGTAGCTGTACAAATAGAAATGCAGATAACAAAAGTAGATTCACATATAGTATAATACACATACAACACTTACTACAGTAATAAATAATTATTTTCTTAACTACCTTACCATCCCTTTCAGTACTGACCTTATTGTACTTGAAAATTATTTTTAATTCTCATCATTTTTTATATACAAAATTAGGTTGAGTCCCTAGCACCTTAAATAATTTCATTTTGGCCAATAAAATCTTCCAGCTGTCTTTCTTTGTTTTTTTTTTAATTTGCTCGCTTTTCATACTAAAGGTAAGGCACATAACAGTGTACTAGTCCTTTGGCTCATTTGAAGAATAAGCTATATCTTTAAAGGACTCTTGATTTTGTAACTATTGCTTTGGCATACCCCTCACACAAAACCTTTCACTTAAATTTTTTAAGATTTCATTTTTTTTGTCTTCTGCTGTTTCTGTTTTTCTTTCCATGCTCTTCATTGCACCAGTCTTTTGAAAGGTGGGATGATTTTCATTTGTTTACTGGGGAAGTTCGACTGGGCAGGGCTGCCTGTTTTCAGTGGAGGCCCAGGGAAAAAAAGTCCACACAACATATCATGTAAAAAAACTATTTAGAAAAGAAACATTAGAAAAGTAACATTCAAAATTGTCAGAGAACCTCACATGAGTATTAGTTGTACAAAGTATAAGTTCAGAGTATGCCAGACATTGCTGTACATATCAACATTATGATGAAGAATTGCTGCATACACTATACAGTAACAGTAATGATAAGAATAAGTTCAGAATATGCATACAGTGCTGTACATGTCATACACAATTAAAAGGAATTAACTGAGTTTGAAGTTATAAAAGGACACTATAACAACAATAGTTATAGTTCTAGGTAGAGATATATAGTGATATAGAAATATAGTGGTCTTGGATGAGTTAGCTAGGGTCAGAGCATGTACATATCCATGATTTGGAGAGATAGGAGTTTAGCTGATTTTTGAAGCCATATTTGTTTGATAATATCCAGATTTTAAGTGGGAGGGAGTTCCAGATTTTTGCAATAGTATTAGAGTAAAGGGAATCTCCTGAGATGTATCTGCTTTTGCATACTTCACCCAACCCTTTGTTGGTGGATCTCAGCTGACACTTATTGGTGTAATGGTTAATTAGGCCTTGTAGAGTTGAGGTTTTGTTTGGGGTGGTAATGAATTTGGTGAGCTAGGATGAGCTGGTTTAGGGTCAGTAAGCTTGGTAACTTGAGCCAGGATAATTTCTGAAGGGCTTGACAATGGTGGGATCTGTAGGAAGAGTCTGTAGGGAATTTAGTTATTTGTTATAGCAAGTGGATAATTTGTTTAGATCACCTTTACTTAGGTTAACTAGACAGGAGAATCATATAGAAGTGTAGAGGGGAGGCGGGTTCTTGCAATGATAGCCTTACTATTAGTAGTCAGATAGTTCTTACATCCATAGAGTGAGCCTAGTTTTTTTGTGCACTTTTGTTATGATTTGGGCTATGTGCTTGCCAAATATTTGGGTCAATAATGACCCCTACTAGCTTGGTTTGTGCAACTGGTGAGATATGGCTATTATCAGAAGCATAGTTGTAAAGGGGGTCAATGGGATATATAGCCTTGGAAGGATGAAGAAGCATGACCTGGGTCTTTTTGGAGTTGAGTATTAATTGATAGTCCAATAACCAGGTTTCTAGGACTGTAAAGGATTCTTGTTTTTTTTTCTGTAGTAGTTGGAGAGAGGGGGGGGCTAAGCAGATTAGGGTGGAATTGTTGGTATATTGGACTAAGCTTGCATGAAGTGTGGCTTTATGGAGGTTATTAGTGAATATTGTGAATATCAGGCATCTGAGAATAGATCCTTTAGGTGCATCCAAGGTAAAGGGGAGAAGGAGAGATAGGGAGTACTGCCACTTAACAGCTTGCTGGCAATTGGAAAGCTAATCTTTAAACCATAGGTGTAAAGTTATTTAATTTAAGTTCTGAGAGTACTGCCAGTTGCTTGTTATGGGAAACTGTATCAAATGCTTTGTACAGGTCCAAAAAGACAATAGATATGAGATTGCCTACATTCCGCTGTTGATTAATGAGGTTGGTGAAGCTGATGAGGGTAGTGGTGGTACTCTGGCTAGGGTGAAAACTGTGTTGAGTTTTCAGCTACGAGGTTGTTGGATAGAAGGTATTTTAGTATTTGGGAATGTATACATTTTTCTAGGATTTTAGGCAATAGCATTATAATATAGAATGGAATTACTTGCCACATCTTTATAACTAACATTTACTTCCATCTTTCCATTTTTCTTGTATACCTCTTTATCCTAAAATATATTGCTTCAAGATCATAATGACTAGAGAACTGCATAAATTCAGTAGTATTATTAATTTTAACTATGTACTCTTCCAATGCTTGCTTTGCTCCATCCCATTTAAAAAAAAAGGTCATCAATAAATCTTCTATAATAGTTAACTGATTTGAAGCATGAATTCCTATTCAAATATTCAGCTTCCCGATAAAATATGACCAATTTTGGAAAATTGGGAGCTATTCTGGCTCCCACAGCCACTCTCCACATTTGTTAGAAAAATACTTTTTATCTCTAAGTATATGCGACACACCTATTCATTTCATAAATCTTGCAAAATCACTGGATTATCCATTTAAAGTCACTAAAATATATCAACAATTAACTTTGATTTGAGTGACCTTATTTTTGAAGTCAAAAGAATCCCATAAAAAAGAGATTTTTAAAAATTACTTCTCTCACCTCCATATGTAAAAAAACAGGATACAGTTTTCAACTTAAAACTGCTAGAACAAACAATCATTCATAAATAAGGATCAAAATTATTTGTTGGTTTATTAGGTATCACAAAAATGACTCCTGTGATTGGTTCATCTACCTTAAAATATCTGCACATATTGCTAGAAATTTTACCTTCCACTAAGCTTTCATAAAGCCAGTTATCAACCATTCTAAATGATTTAATAACATTTTTTTCTTGACACATTTATAATACCATTCATTGCACAACATATTGTCCATGTTGCTATTATAATCATCAGTGTCTATTATAATTGTGGAATCCCCTTTGTACACTTTCATAATACGAACAGTTTTATTACATGATACCTTCTTAAGTGTCATATTCTTGTTTGCTGACAAATTGTGCCACTTCTTTTTCAATGGGTCCTTCAAAACCTCTCTTATCACCACTTCACAGCTAGACTGAAAAGTCTGTACTGTAGAATGCAGGGGGTGGGGGTAGCCAACACAATCTCAGCACATGAAATTGACCCCTTCCCCAAACAAAAGATTAAAATGTAGCCCCTGTAGTGGAGGGAACAAACATGAAACCTTTTTGCAAAATAGCCAACTCTACATTGTTAAATTTTATTTAGATAAATTATACATTTTAAAGTTCAGTGACATTGTTACCTCTTCACTCTTCTCTTCTTCTGCTGGTATGTTTTTTGAAACCACCATTGATATTCTAACCTTTCCCCTGGACTACTTGTGCCCAGGTCTTCTATGACAACTGACAAAGTTGTGGAAATAATTCTAATGTCAGAGGATATCGATTCTTGGATCAATATCTTAATTTTTTTTGTCTGGACAACAGATGTAGCTCCCTTCATTTCCTTCTTGCTGTTCTGAGCACCCATAAGTCTCAGCAAACACTTTAGCTGCTTTTTTGAAGACTCTTTCAGAGGGTCTAAAAATCTTGACTACTGATTGGTTGTCATTTGCCCTATTCATAAGAGACACTTGAATGGAATCCAATTGTTAAACACCTTCACTGTCCTTTTTGATGTTGCTATAATCATTAATATCTTGCTGCATTGTTTTCCTTCTCTGAATATCATCTTCTTTATTAATCTCATTATTGATCACCTGCATGTGTTCAATTATTTTGCTGCTGAATGCAGATAATAGCAGCTTATCACAAGCTATATAAAGTACTTTTTTAAAGTGTTAATGGCCTCCAGTTCAATAAATCTGCCTTAGCACTCTTTTGATAAATGCATCTAATAAAACCATCACAAAAACATTATCATCTTGAATACCACCACAAAACCATTCATTAAAAACATTTAAAAACCTTGATTTTTGAGTATCAGTCATTTTTAGCATAAAGCTCATATGGAATGCCAGCTAAACCTGGTGACAAATGTTTACAAATAGCCACTATAACTACATTCAGTTCAAACAAAATACCCACCTGCTTGTCATCTATGTTAGAGAAGGACGAGTGACATGGTGTCAGAAGCAGGATGTGTAAAGGGCATGATGTTAAAGGTGTACTGCACCCACAGACTCAAAAAACATGTTTAAAATATCATGGCATGATGTTTCCTACACTTTAACAACACTCTGGGATTATTTACAGGATTTTAAATATTTTTATATGTAATTCCAGACTCTGACCACCTGGAGGCTGGCATATTGACATGGTTTGGATAAATCAGGTTGCCATCCAGTATCCCAGAAATCATTGTTTGGCTCAAAAATGTTACATCATGCAGGCCTCCATTTGCCTAAAGTTCCTGTCATTTCATAGATGTTGCATGCGTACAAAGTACTGAGTAAAACAGAACAGTGTAAGTAACATTCCCTGCTGCTGGATGACTACTTAAAACAGAAACAGTGCAAATGCCACAGAACACACTCAAAGTGCTGTTTACTGCTGCCTTTTTTCTAATTTAGTTTAAATGGCACTAATTTGTGAGACAATGAATTCCAGTCCATTTATTTCTCCCCTCCCCCATAACACTTAGCTTCCCTAGCTGTCAAAGTCCTGAGGGTAATTTAACCTGGTAATTCCATTTTTTTGTCAGATCTCAGCAGGGTGCTTGACTCATGTAATTTAATCTTTGCTCTAGCATTTCCTTTGTTAGAGGGGACTTTTTTTGCTGCACTATAGCCATGGCCTTACTTGACTGCAGTCACATCCAGTAAGGTCTTAGGTTCATAGATTCATACTAGGCTATCTGCCCTAGGGCATTTATAAGCCTAGCCACCCATTTTGAATTAATTTTACTATGCCCTTTTTGAGGTTAGTATACTTTGCCTCTGTCTAACAGTGACACAGAAGTGATATCCGGGGTAAACCTATGATCTCCCATCCACCCATCAAGATTCCTCTTGAAGAGAGTCAATGAGGGACTCTGCCTAACCTGGACTGGGATTTTATTCCAGAGTGAAGGGAGCCTCTGGGTTATGAATCTGTCCCTCCAGCATGTCCTATTTATTTCAGTGCTGAGGTTCAAGTCTCTCGAGCGTGTAGCTCGATGGGATTTGGATTTTTTGAGGTGCAGCATGTCCCTTAATTCCGGGTTGGACATGGCTTTATACGTCAGGCACAGGTCGCCTCTGAGCAGGCGGTATGCCACTGAGGAGAGCTGGAGTTTCTTTAACCGGGCAGCATATGGCATCTGTTTGAGCCCTTTGATCCTCTTGGTGAGGTACTTTTGAGGTCTTTCCAGTTGCTGCAGGTGTTTGGTAAGGTACATCCCAAAAGGGGCATTGTATTCGATTATGGACCTGATGAGGGATGAGTAAAGAGGAACAATGACCTCCCCTAATCTAGATGTGAATCCCTTCATGATAAGGTGGGCTATATAAAATGTTTTTCTAACCACTTTGGCCACGTGGTTGTCAAATGAGAGATTGCTATCAACTTGGGTCCCCAGGTCCCTAATTACTTCTTCTGTACTTAATGGATTACCATCTATGTGGTAATTTGTGGGCACTTTGTTTTTGCCAAAGGGGATGACTATACACTTTTTGGCATTTAGCTTGAGGCCATGGCTCTGGCACCAGTTGTCTGTTTCTATGAGGCCCTTTTGGAGGATGCTTGTGTCAGCTAGAGAGTCGATTATGGTGCCCAGTTTCATTTCATCTGCGAACTTGGTCAGCCACAGTCCTTCTGTGTTGGCCTGTACCTCCGAGAAAAATATACCGAACAAGAGAGGTCCCAGGACTGAGCCTTGTGGGATGCCACTTGTAACTGGTTTGGAGTCTGACATGGCTCCAGCAATTCTAACCATGTGGGTTCTGTCCTTGAGCCAGTTTGCAACCCATCTAGTGACATAGGGGTTTATATTTAAGCTGGTGAGCTTATCTATAATGCCCGAGTGTGGTATTGTATCGAAGGCTTTTGCGAGGTCCAGGTAGGCTGTGTGGACCACCTTCCCTTCGTCAATGGCCTTGGTGACTGTTTCAAAGAAGTCGACCAGGTTTAAGAGGCAGGATCTGCCATTAACAAAGCCGAACTGGGTAAGATCCAGTGTCTGTAGGTCCCCAATATCTTTATTTATGAGGTCCATGATGATCCTTTCCATAGCTTTGCAGACCAAGCTAGTCAGGCTTATGGGGCGATAGTTTCCAGGGTCCGTTGAGGCACCACCTTTGTGGAGTGGGACCACTGTTGCTGTATGCCACTCTTTGGTACATATCCTGTAGTAAGGCTGAGACTGAACAGTAGTTTTATGTTTCGGTTTAGCTCTTCTTGGAGTTCATGTAGGACACAGCCCGGGACACCGTCTGGTCCCATTGATGCTGTGTTTTTTGCTTTGGAGAGGGCGGCTCTTACCTGAGCATCTGAGATGTCAGGAGGGCAGCACTCTGCTGGGATAGATATTTGCCCTTTTGGTGGGGAGGGGGGAGAGAAGTTTGCACTGAACCTGTCAGCTAGGATGTTGGCAATGTCTGTGGGTTCGGTGTATTTTTTGTCATTTTGGACTAATTCTGAGCATATCTGGGAATTCCCAGCCTTGTGATTATCCTTAGTGTCTTGTGCAATTTTTCTCTCGAAGCTGGCCTTAGACGATTTTATGAGTGCACTTAGTTTTTTGCTAATACTGATCAGAGATGCCTTCCCTTTTTGGGATTTTGCTCTATCATGTAGTAGCTTCCTCCTTCTATTGTATAGTTTGTTTATGGCTGGGGTCCACCAGACAGGACGTCTGCCTTTGGAGGATTGGGTCTTGGTTTTATTTGGGATTGCATGATCCATGCATTCCTGAAGGTGTTCATAGAATGCATTTATAAAGGATTCTGCAGTCTGGGCCGTATTTCCACAGGCCCGGGGGCTTTGAAGGATTCCACCTTGGTTTTGAGGAGTGTGAAATTTGCTTTAGAGAAGTTTTTCACTGTGGTTTTCTGGGCAGGGGGTGGAGTTGGGATGTGAATATCCAGTGAGATCAGTTTATGGTCTGATCTTACCAGTGAGGGATACACTTCTGGTCTGGAGCATAGAGTCCCCATGTTGGTGATGATCAGGTGCAGTATGTTTTCCCCTCTTGTGGGAGTGGTAACAAGTTGTTCCATAGCATTTGAGTTTATGAATTCTAGGAACCTTTGGGCTAGGGTGTGGGAGCTAGAGTAATGCTCGCAGTCTATGTTTGGGTAGTTGAAGTCGCCCAATATAATGGTGTTTGGAGAGACCTTCATATTTTCCAGTGTTCTCAGGAAGGCCAAGTGGGGTTCCTGGGTTTGGGAGGGTGGTCTGTAGCAGGCTATAAACTGGAAGGCAGTTTTACCCGCTGTTAGTTGCACATGGATAGTCTCTGATGTTTCGTGCTTTGCCACCAACCTGGAGGTGTGGGTATCTTTGATGAATATCGATACTCCCCCTCCTTTTGTGGTTCGGTCCAAGTTTTGGGGCCGAAAAGCATGGTATGAGGTATAACCTGGTAGTGCTGGGGTGCTCTCAGGAACGCTGAACCAGGTTTCTGTTACTGCACAGATATCGATGTTCTACATGCTATGGAGAGTTTCAAGTGCGTGCATCTTGAGGTTTAGACTTCTGGCGTTGAGTAGCATTACTCTTAGTTTCTTATCCCTTGTGATACCTATGGAGGTGGGTTTGTCTTTTGAGCCTTGCCTAAAAAAGGCACTATGGGGGTAGCAAGAGCCTTTGCCAATATCCGAAAGCCCAGGGGTGACAGGTGCAAGCCGTCCCTAGCGAAGCATCGTGGCTTGTCGAGCATATCATCCCAGTCTGACAGGCATTGGATCCCCTTTGAATGACACCAGTACTTAAGCGAATTGTTGAAATTGATCATCTTGTCTTCATATTGTGGCATCATTCTTGGTGAGGGTAAGATGCTACTCAAGGTCAGGGTCATACCAGCCTGGGCTACATGCTCAGAGAGCTCCTCTATGTCTCTTTTCATGTAGTCCAGGGAGGTACGTCTCAGGTCATTCACACCAGCATGGACAATGACTGAGTCATATTTGTACTTGCCTTGGAGTGACCTGAGTGCTTGTGTTATGTGGCAGATCCTAGCGCCCGACAGGCTGCTCATCATGAACTTCTCCTTGTTCAGCCTGGTGAGCGGGACATCAGTGTGCCTGACGATAGAGTCACCTATTACAAGTGTATCAGGTGTGTTATTTAGCCTTAAGGGCTGTGACTGTTCGGCACACTGGCTTTGTGAGATATGTGTTGCATGTGTTTTGTTTTGGGGTAGCGGTTGCTTGGGTGTCTGCTTTGGAGATCTCTGCTGCTTAGGCAGATCTTTATTTAGAGCCTCTGAGTATGTTTTTGTGTGATTATGTGTTTGGTTTGCTGTCGTGGTAGGTCTATGTGAGACTGGAATTGTAGTGAGTGTGGTTTCCTTCTCCTCCTGACTGGTTATGCCAGTACTGAGTTGAGAGAGCTTAGCCTCCAGTTTGGCTATATGGTTGCATCTCTCACATGTGTTGGAATTTGTTGGGAGGAGGAGAGGGTTGTCTGTGTACATGAGGCAGTTGTAACATTGCCTCAAGATTCCCAGGTTCATCAGCTGGACCGGAGAGGAGATTGACAACTGACCTTTGGACATGCTAGAATAATATTGGGAATTCCTTTATAATTGAAAACAAGGGCCAATGGGGAGTGAGGATGTAGTGCTTTTAATTTTTAGTGCTGATTTATATAATTGCTTTAGTGAGCAAGTGCCAGGTAACTTAAGTGCAATGTTTTACAGGTAACTTAAATGCAAAAATGACAAACAATAACTTTCTTTCAAGTGAAACAAGGAAATAAGTACAGTAAGCAATGCAGATATCACTAGGGATCCACAGAAGCACTGAGAAGCCGCGTTTTAGGTGGAATTAGCATTCCAGGGAAATAACAAGCAAACAAACAACAAGCATACAAACAAAGCTAGATTCAGCAGGCCTGGATCTAGTCTATGCTACAGCAAACAAGGTGTACCAATTTCAGTAAGAAACAGTTCAAATATGCAGGCACTATAAACCTTTAACCAGAAATTCCCAGCTCAGAAGGGCAGAGTCCAGCCTCTCCTCCCACAAGAGTGCAGACCACGAACCTTCTTAATGTAAAATAACTGGCCTGAAGTCCAAGTGCATAAACCAGAACTAATACACTTTAGGAATAACAGACACTGAGCTCTCAATCAGCAGTTCCCAACTTAGAAGGATGAAAGCTACCTGTCCTGCCACCACAGTGCATGCCACAAACCTTCCTAATGTAAAACAACTGGTCTGAAGCCCAAGTGCTTAATCCAAAAGACTTAGAATGATAGCTACACTTTAATCAAGTTACTACCAAGCAGTAATAAATACAATTGAATACTTTAAAGAATGCCTGGATTAGTGCTCAAGTTATACAAACAAAGCTAGACTCAGCAGGCCTGGATCTAGTCTATGCTACAGCAAACAAGGTGTACCAATTTCAGTAAGAAGCAGTTCAGATATGCATGCACTATAAGCCTTTAACCAGAAATTCCCAGCTCAGAAGGGCAGAGTCCAGCCTCTCCTCCCACAAGAGTGTAGACCACGAACCCTCTTAATGTAAAATAAATGGCCTGAAAGCCCAAGTGCTTAAACCAGAATTAATACACTTTTAGAATAACAGACACTGAGCCCTCAATCAGCAGTTCCCAACTTAGAAGGATGTTGTAAGCTACCTGTTCTGCCACTACAGTGCAGACCACAAACCCTCTCAATGTAAAACAACTGGTCAGAAGCCCAAGTGTTGAAACTAAAAGGCTTAGAATGAGTTACACCAAGCAGTAATAAATACAATTGAGTACTTTTAGATGACGCAAAAGCAAAATAAAGTAGGAAGAAACACAAGTACAGTAAAAGCAGATTAATTTTTTTTTTCAGAAAAGTAGCAAAAGCAGTAGTAAATACAATTCTCATGCAGTGCAAGCTGGCACACTTGAATATGTAGCAATATTAGTCCACACACAGTTTGAAAAAATGTAATTAAATTAAAAAGGACTAAAAGCAAGTGCAGAAAGGGTTAATTAGGTAGAATGCGGTAAAGAGATGGGCCTGGGGGAGTGTCTTAGATCAAATCTACAGTGGGGCGGGCACTACAAAAGCCACCAAATTTAAACTACAACCAAGAACTGGGAGGGGGTGGTGGGGAAAAACAGTTTCAACACAGATGTGAGAAATGTGCAAATTATAAAGCCAAAAAATATATACTGTTCTCTCTCTCTCTCTCTCTCTATATATATATATATATATATATATATATATATATACAACAGATATCTAAGCAAACAATTTAGCTTTATAATACAGAATAATGCAGAAAAGTATACTCAGCTCTATATATTTGCAGATAGTTCTGTAAGGCTGCCTCTCAAACTAAGGTTCCAGTTTGAATGCAGATTGTTAATTAACAGGACACACAACACTAGCTCAATTCTATAGCTGAAGACAAGGCAGGAAATGAGGGGGGTGGGGAAAAAGTTTCAACACAGATGTGAGGAATGTGCAAATTATAAAGCCAAAAAATATATACTGTTCTCTCTCTCTCTCTATATATATATATATATATATATATATATATATATATATATATATATATATTTATATATATACAACACATATCTAAGCAAACAATTTATTTCTATAATACAGAATAATACAGAAAAGTATACTCAGCTCTATATATTTGCAGATAGTTCTGTAAGGCTGCCTCTCAAACTAAGGTTCCAGTTTGAATGCAGATTGTTAATTAACAGGACAGACAACAGTAGCTCAATTATATAGCTGAAGACAAGGCAGGAAATGAGGGGGTGGGGTGGGGAAAAAGTTTCAACACAGATGTGAGGAATGTGCAAATTGTAAAGCCAAAAAATATATACTGTTCTCTCTCTCTCTCTCTCTCTCTATATATATATATATATATATATATATACAACAGTTATCTAAGCAAACAATTTAGCTCTATAATACAGACTACTGCAGAAAAGTATACTCAGCTCTATATATTTGCAGATAGTTCTGTAAGGCTGCCTGTCAAACTAAGGTTCCAGTTTGAATGCAGATTGTTAATTAACAGGACACACAACACTAGCTCAATTATATAGCTGAAGACAAGGCAGGAAATGAGGGGGGGTGGGGAAAAAGTTTCAACACAGATGTGAGGAATGTGCAAATTATAAAGCCAATAAATATATACTGTTCTCTCTCTCTCTCTCTCTATATATATATATATATATATATATATACAACAGATATCTAAGCAAACACTTTAGCTCTATAATACAGAATAATGCAGAAAAGTATACTCAGCTCTATATATTTGCAGATAGTTCTGTAAGGCTGCCTCTCAAACTAAGGTTCCAGTTTGAATGCAGATTGTTAATTAACAGGACACACAACACTAGCTCAATTATATAGCTGAAGACAAGGCAGGAAATGAGAGGGGGTGGGGAAAAAGTTTCAACACAGATGTGAGGAATGTGCAAATTATAAAGCCAAAAAATATATACTGTTCTCTCTCTCTCTCTCTATATATATATATATATATATATATATTTACAACAGATATCTAAGCAAACAATTTAGCTCTATAATACAGAATAATGCAGAAAAGTATACTCAGCTCTATATATTTGCAGATAGTTCTGTAAGGCTGCCTCTCAAACTAAGGTTCCAGTTTGAAGGAGCTAAAGAATAAAACATTTATGCTATTAACCAATTTAGATCTTTATTAATTTAAGTGTTAAGGTATCACTTCATGCTTCCACCTTGTTAAAAATTGAGATTTACATGTGCAAAGTGTGTTGGCATGCAGTGTTTGCCTTCATAAGTTTTTACTCCACTGGTTGGTTTGCAAAAAAAAAACATTTGCAGTGTCCCTGGATTTGTCTTTGTACATACAAACCACATTGCTATATTTTCCCCTTCCTTTTTCTTGTGTCCAGAAGTCACTTATAACAAAGTACATTTTTTATTGATTTTTTTTAAATAAAGGACATCAAGGTTAACTTACCTTGAATCAGATAATGGATGCCACTGCAAAGAATCACTGTTGAAATATTTGTGCATGGACAATGGACATGGAAAATCCCTTAATAAATCTATTTGCCAGCCTCCAGTTCAATTGGTGCTATGGCTTTAATATACTGGTGTGTTTGCTCATGCCTTGCAAATATCTCCACCATTACATACCAGTTTTGCAGTGTAGTAACCACCTGACATTCCCATACACCTTTAGCCATCAATATGCAGCTACTTCTGTTTATGTGAGTATGTGAATTCATTTTCAGACTTAAGGTGTGGAAGCTGCACTGAATAATTCTAGGTGCTTGTTCAGGTTTCATATGGTGCTTGCTTAGAGCTACTCTCATGTTAAGCCACTATGAATATGTTGCACTGCCACCTCTGATACCAGGGTAATGTTTTAATCTTTCTATTCCCGCACTGCACACTAGCAGTATCTGGTGCAAATACAAAAGAGAAGTATGCAAGCGATACACCACCTAAGCATCATTTGCCGTGCAGAATGTACAAGTATGCATACCAAATTTCTGTGTTTCCAAACATTGGTGTTACTACACTACTACTGAATAAAATAAACAGCACTCAGGCTGGGGGAAGGACAAGGGAGCCATGACATCACAAAATGGGTGGGTCTTCTTATGTTAGTTAGAATCAGATGACAGCTGTGGTGATGTCACTTTGGGGGAGGGAACTTATTAAAAAAAAAAAAAAAGTACCTGCACTGCCTGGCCTCGATGATGTCAGTAATTGGGCGACTCCAGCAAGCTTTATTCAAACGTGAGAGAATCATTTTGTAAGTGAAACCATCACAGTATGAGAAGGTAGGCTTCTGTTACAGAAGTAAGGGGAATTATAAAAATTGTAAATGCTTTATTGTTGTTGCTTTACAGAGGACAATGTAAATAGGGAGGAAAAGGGCCGTGAAGTTGAGGAATACATTAGAGAACCCTGTTGTACTCCTTTAAAGGAAGCATGGCCAAAGTGACTTGTTGCCAGAAAGAGCTCCAGTTTCTTCAATTTAAGTCCGAGAGGTACCCAGTTGGTATTGGAGGAATATACCGAAGTCGATCATCCCTACTGCATGTATAATTCACAAAACAGGTCAGAAACAAATTTCAGAAGTTAAAACTTGGTCAAATAAATTCTTATTTGCAAAATATGAAACAAGGCATACAGAATGCTCTAAATGATATTCAAATAAACCAATATGTCCAATATTGATAAAAATATTCAATTACTACGGAAAATGTTTGAAATAAAGTCCAAATTGCATAGAATGAATAAAATAGGAGGAAACAACTGCAGTTTCACTAAGTACATGTTTTTCGTATTAATTAATGCTATCCGAGCTATCAGAAGTGTATAAAGTGTTTGCTTGCTTGTGCAGTAAATTTACAGTAGTTATTATTTATTTATTTATTTATTTATTTATTTATTTATTTATTTTACATTTGTTGACTGGGCTAGTCCAACTGGATATATGTCCATTTTCAGTGGAGGCTCAGGGAGAAAAGCTCCAACATAGATAAAAATACATAAACACAATAAAAACAATATATTTGTAATCCTAGAACACATTTGTAATCAACTTGTAGAGTATCCTTACAAGACTAAAGAGCATTAATATAATAGATTTAGAGATTAGGAACTTAGCATCAATTAAAAAGGGAAGAAATAGTATACCATAACTGGAAGCATGAATATAGAGAGATGAGCAAGCATTTTAAGATGCAATACTTTATTGGTATAGCTAATAGCAGGATTAAGTTGATATCAGAGCAAGAAAACTCTGATACAGCAGGATTGTGATGATACAGATGTTGAAGACTTATACATACTGTTGTCAGCTAAGAGAGCAGGTAAAACTCTGAGTTGGGTTATGTAGAAAGACTTAGAAAGTACAGAGTAAGATAGCTAACTGCACATAAGCTGTAAGGTTAATGAGAGGTACTGGCAGTGCAGTAGTACAATGAAAAGTGAAAGGTGAGTGTAGTAGGCAGTAGCTTTTAGTCTGGGTTGGTACAAGGGCAAAGCCAGTGAGTCTTGAGGTATGTTTTAAGTAGCTTTTTCAAAAGTGGTGTAGAAGAGCGGGAGGTTAGTTCACTAGGGAGCTGGTTCCAGGATTTTCCTACTGTGTTGGAGAATAGAGAGTCCCCAGCCCTGTTATTGGATTTTGTGGTGGATACTAGAAGTTTCCTTGATGAGCGTAGGGTTTTAAGATTATTGTAGGGGGAGATGAGGGTAGTTAGTATAGGAGTATTGCTAGGATGATGAAGGGTTTTGTGGCAGTAATAAGTTGGTGAAAGAGAAGCTGATTAGGTAGTTCCAGCCATCCTAGCTGTTTGAGATTGTGACAATGGTGGGTTCTAAATGGGGATCCAGTGGCAAATTTGGCAATGTTATTGTAAGAGGTATTAAGCTTGTTAAGGTTATTTTTGATAGGTTAGTATAAATGGGAGAGGCGTAGAGGGGGGTAGAGATAAGATGGGTATGGGCAATTGTAGTTCTAGCTTTTGCTGTAAGAAATGGTTTTAGCCTATAGAGAGAGCCTAGTTTTTTGTTCACTGACTTTATTATAGTATTGATATCGGTATCAAAGGAGAGGTTGTCATCTATAATTACCCCTAAGAGTTTGGTGGTAGGGTCGGGAGTTATGACAGTGCCATTGTTTGATATTACAGTGAAGTGGGGGGGAGGACCTTTGTGTAGGAGTAAAGAACAATAGTTTGTTTTTTGGGGTTAAAGAGGAGACAGCGTTGGAGGAACCAATTCTCAACTATGTTAAATTTTGCTTGGGTGAGGAACTGCAGTTCAGAAATGGATGAAGTTGAGCATATTAATGTTGAGTCATCTGCATATTGTATGCAGGTGGCTTGTGGAGTATACATGTTTAGATCATTGATAAACAGAGAAAATAGGAGAGGGCTCAATATGGAGCCTTGAGGGATGCCCAAGGTAACCAGAAGAAGGGTGGAAAGGTTATTCTCCCAAAGTACTGCTTATTTTCTTTTTTTCTAAATAGGAGTTGAACCATTTTAGTGCCTGTGTATCAAGAGAGAGGGACTTAAGTATACTCAGAAGTATCTGTTGGTTTACCATATTGAAGGCTTTCGAGAGGTCGATAAAGAGAGCAGAAGAAAGAGTATTGTTATTGCGATGTTTGTTGAGACAGTCCGAAAAGGATGAGAGGGCAGTGGTGGTGCTATGGAATGGCCTGAAACCATGTTGACAGTTTGCTAGCATGTTATTTTGTAGTAGGTGGTCTAATAGTTGGTGGTGGAACCATTTCTCCATGATTTTTGCTAATGGGGGAGTAATGCTATCGGGCGATAGTTAGAGAGTTCAGTATAGTTACTGCCCTTATGAAGAGGGATAATATGGGAGATTTTCCAGACTAATGGGATTGTACCTTCAGTAATTGTTCTATTTATTAGAATGGAGACAGGATATGCTATTGCTTTAGCAGCAATTTGTAGATATTCAGCAGGTAGCAGGTCAGCAGAGGGTGTGGATGGTTTAAGTTTTTCAAGGAGACGGCAAATGAGGGAAGTGGATACTGGTTGTAGATGAAATGAGGGAAGAGAGGTAATTGTAGTGGGAGTCAGGCTAGTATTTACAGGGAGGGGTAGTGAGCTGGCTAAAGAGTGAACAGTTTCAGTAAAGAAGGTATTCAAGGTGTCTGACTCTGCAATATGCTTAGGATTGCTATTATGCTTCACAAAATACAGCCATTTCAGAGGATATTTCACAAAGTACAGCATTTCTAAGAGTTTATTGTACATTTGAATGTTATTACAAGCACACAAAACAGTTTGTTCATACATAATTGCAAGGTCCATATTTTCAGTGTATTTATGCATATTTTGTGGGTATGGCAGATGGATTTCAAAAACCCAATGCACTTGTGTTTGACAATAATATTGCAGAGGACTGGAGAGTGTTTGAGCAAGAGTACAACATTTTAGTATAGGCTGCATTTTCTGATAAAGATGACCATACAAAGGCATTTATTCTACTTAATTCAGCTTGGTCAAAAGCCATTGAAAAGAAGCGTTCATTTGTGTATGCACCTGCTATCTTTACAGGAGAAGGGGAAAACCATCATATTGTTGTACCAGTTTAGTCAAGGAAGGACCCCGTTTGGTTAAAACATAAATTTAGAGAAATGTGTAACCCCAAGACAAATGTTACAATGGAAAGGCACTTATTTTGCAAAAGGGATCAAAAGCCTGCTGAAACATTTGCAGCATATATAGAACTGACTTGAGAAACAAGGCTAAAATGTGCAGATTTGGTGATTTAAGGGATGAGTTGATAAAAAACAGACTTGTGTGAAGTATTAAAGATGATGCTGTAAGAAAGGTTTTGCTTCGTGACAGTGATTTAATTTTGAATAAGGCCATTGAGATTTTTCAGATATAAGAGCTCACAGAAAAGCACACAATATGCTTAAAAATGAGAGATGCATGTTTCAAGTAACTTCATGGTTGATAGAATGCAGCACGTGGTTAAAAAAAACAGACCCAAGTACATGGCAGCGACTGTAGCCCCTGCTGCACTCACTGATAAACCCCAGAGCTTTCCAGCAAATTCTAGAGTTTGTACAGTCTCAGTAAAGCATAAGAGTGAGTCAGCAAACAGGTATAAGAGTGAAGGTGCATGCTTACCCAGTTTCATTGCCAGCTGTTATAACTGTGGTGGAAATCATGAATCTAAAAGGAAAAAAAGTTTAGCTTTTGGTCAACAATGCCACAGATGCAATAAATGGAATAATTTCAAAAGGTTTTGTAAATCAAAAGGCCCACATTATTTCACTAAATGGGAACATTTTAAGAAATGAGTTGATCAATTAGAAAGCTGCAAGCCTACTCTTTATGTTGATGGTGTGTCAGTTCTTTGGTACAACCGAGTCCCATACATAGTAACAATTACTTTGTCTACTTTTTTATACTAATATAAACAACTGACAACATACTGGAGCTGTTTGTCATAACAGCAGCCTCTTTGACTATCTCTGTATGCATGACTTGACCATATGTTTTTGGTTCTGCAATTTTGTTGCTTACATCAATAGCCACACCAGAAGTTCCACTTGACCAAATGTAAGTGACTTGCAAAGGATGACTTTTAACCTCTGACTGCTCAATAGTTAGAATGCCTTCTTCTTTCTAGATATCACAGCATTACATTATCTGACTCTTTGAATCAGCTGCAGTTCCAGATGACTCTTCCACATCAAATATCTTTGAAGTTAGATCATCTAAACCTTCATTATCCAATGTTCTGATCAAAACATTAGCAACAAGTAATTCATTATTAACAGCATATTGTATCACTGCTGCCATTCTTTCCAGATCCCTTATACAACCACCATTGGGCCTGTTGTGTTACTTTCAGAATTGCAAAAGAGTAGGGTTTCTTTATTGATAATCACCACCTATATACATTATTTAAATACTAAACATTATTTACATTATTTATAATTATTTACACCTTTGTATAGTAGAGAACAATTTGATATCATTAAACACTCCCCCACCCTTTTCCAAAGCCATAAATATATTTCTGTAAGATTTCTGAAAATGTCAATTTCCCATTAAACTTTACTTCAAGTCTCTGAGTACATAATGTCCATAGAATAAAAATATTATTTTATCAATTTTTTCTACTTCTTTTTGTTTTTCATTATCATAGTATCCATATTCAAACATGTCCATGTTTAAGTATTCAGCCTTTTCAAAACCTTTCAACATTTTGTATGTGCATATTTCTTCCCATAACTTCTTTATTCTAGAACATTTCAAAAACACATGTTCTGTTGTTTCAAGTTCCCCACAATGAATACATATTCTTTCTTACTTTCTTTTTTAAGGCATGATAGCTTTAACAGGTAATTTACCTATTGATAATCTCTAGAAAAAATCTTTACATTCATATATTTTCTTACACCAACTAAATCTCATTTTAATAACATTTTTCTCCATCTCTAAATGTTTCAAAGTAAAATAAAATAATTCAATATGAAAGGATACGGAACAGGGTGAACGCCCAAACCAGACAGCTACAATAAAGATAAATATCAAACAAGAGATTTGGGCGAAACACAGCTCAAAGAACATAAAATCAAATGTCATAAATCTATCGTATCAAACGTCAGTCACCACAGTGGATCCAAGAAGTAGACATCCAAGTAAAAATCCGTTCTTTATTACATACAGGTACCAGAGTTAGCGCTTTCACCTTTCGGTTTCATCAGACTCAATACAAGGTACAAAACTGATGAGTCTTAAATACTAATAAAGGCGGGAAAACACTTAATTAAGCTCATTAACAAACAAGCTCTATCGATAGAAAATACATACATCTATATAAACTACAAATGCTTTAAACTACAAATACACCAGACCTAATGGTGTCACTAGAATCTCATACACTAGCTTAAAATAATATTTCATAAAATACAGAGATAAAACAAGATAAAACAAATACATCACAACTACATATTTATTTAACTCTAAGTCTCCTCATCCTTAGAAAAGATTTCAATGAAACCTTAGCATTGAGACCAGGGGTCATATCTGACCTGAGCTTCAAAATCCAAACATTCTCTCTATTCTCAGTAAACGCCCAAATATCGCCTCCTCTACTGGTAACATTTATGGTCTCAATGATCCTAAACCTAAATGTATGTGTACAGTCTGTATCCATCACATGTTTGGCCAGTGCATTGGTACCATTCTTAATTCTGATGTTATACATATGCTCACGCATCCGATCCCTTAAACATCTGTTCGTCTTACCTACATAGAACGACGAACAGGTGTTGCACGTAGCCAAATATACAAGATCTCTAGACATACAATCCCCTCTAGCCTTAAAAGAATGAGAGATATAGGTGATGGGATGTATAAAAGCTTGGTCACTACAAATAAAATCACAGAAATTACATTTACCACACTTCATGGTCCCATATGGGGACGCAGTATCATAGTTGTTACCAATATTCCTGTCACATAATAACCTTTTAATATTTTTCTTGTTCTTATACCTAAAACGTGGACAGTCACCAACTATACTTCTAATATGTGGATCAACCATCAGGATGTCCCAATGTTTCCTCACAACATCCTTAACTTCACCAACATCTTTGGTATAGAACAATGAGAAAGCAGTAGAACCTGTTGAAGATGTAGCAGTGGCAATAGAAGTACCTGATGAACCAATATCAAGATACATGTCTGAAAAATAGGGGGCAGCTGCTCCAGATCTTAACTCAAAAATATCCTCACGACCTATCATGATATCATCAGTCTTATACCCCCGAGAAGCCAACCTACTATCCAAATCTGACAAATCCTGGTGAAAACCATTATTGGTGGGATTATATCTAGAGGTCCTCATACTCTGCCCCCTGACAATGTTGTGAAAGGTATAACCAGGGTGCATACTATGTCGATGTAAAATGGAGTTCTTATGACAAGGCTTTCTATATACTCCAGTATTAATAGAACCATCATGTAACCGCTCAACAAAAATATCCAGAAAAGGGAGCCTAGTATCAGAAATCTCATAGCTAAACTTAAGATAATCTGTATAAGCATTCAAATCTATTATATAGGATTCTAGTTGTTCTACTGACCCCTTCCATAACAGGAAGAGGTCATCCACAAAACGCCTGTAAAAAGAAACACGTGCCAAAAAACTGGGATGGGAAGTCATGTAACTTATTTCCCATTCAGCCATGAAAAGGTTGGCGTAGCTATTGGCACAAGACGTGCCCATAGCCATGCCATCCAATTGTAAAAAGAACTCCTGTTCAAAGCAGAAAACATTAGTATGCAAAACAACATCCAAAAAAGTTAACAATACACAAATCTTTTCTTCACTATACCCAGAATGGTTAAGGAGGTGGCGTTTGATGTAATCCAGGCCTACATGGTTGGGGATAACAGTGAAGAGGGAATTCACATCCATAGTGACAAACAAATACTCATAGTTGTCAGATACACTGTTCAAATGGTCATAAAGGTCAACCAAAAACTGTTTGGTATCCTTCAAAATAAACTGGTGAGCATCAACGACAGGTCTCAAATACTTCTCTAGATATAAAGAAAAGGGCTTGGTCAACCACCCACCACCTGACACAATAGGTCGAAGTGGTGGATTAACCAAACTCTTCACTGTGCCAATAGCTACGCCAACCTTTTCATGGCTGAATGGGAAATAAGTTACATGACTTCCCATCCCAGTTTTTTGGCACAAAATCTGAACAGTCGATAGGTAAGTAGAAGTGTATTAACTTTCTACATCAAGTGAGCACATTATAGTATCTGCTTCTACCACAAATTGGTTAATAATTTCCAAAACTGTGTAGTGTTCATCAAATGTGCTTGTACTAAATCTAACAACGTATTTAAACAAAATTCCAAGTATTCAGATAGGGGCTCAGTAAGAAAGTCATTACATGAAACAATGGAGTGCCCAGAGTTTATGCATTTTGGGCAATAGATAAAAGTATTGTCTTTTGGATTATTTTACAGTAAACTGGTTTATGATACCAGAATCAATAACACTTCTTTGTAAATAGTCTCTCAAAAATTCATCAGTGTCATTCTTGAACTTATTAATGGGGGATAAAATCTAATTTAAACAAAAAATTCTTGTTAAGTTGTTGATAAGCTTCCTGACTATAATCACATCTTGCCAAAATAACAACTGTCCCACCCTTAACTGCTTGGGTGATGACCAAATCATCCCCACTGCACAAACTTTGAAGTGCCTCGTCCTGGGCCATATGGCTGAAAGAAAAGTGTTTAAAAATATTCTTGTGTTGTAAATGTAACCCTTCTAGCACTGCATGCTCAAAAGCCTTCATATTAGAAAGGTAAGGTGGATTAAAACTATTTGGCTTAAAAGTAGTTTTGTTTTTCTTCAACAGGCATATATGTCAGACTTTTGTAGCAAACCAATACATTAATCTACCCATATGTGAGACAAGTATAGATCAGTTCACAGACTGTTATCCTTGTACTAAGAAGAATTAGGTATAATACAAAGGCAAGTTGACAACTAGTATTCATACATATCGAAACTGAGAAGATATTGAATACAAGATCAGCCTGTGGTAGGAGGATAAATACACATGTGAATCTTAGTCGAAAGGAGACAATCTAAAAGTGTGAAGTTGCAGCTAAATTATAGCAATTTGTCTCAATTAAGTGCACATTAATGTATTGTTTATGATTAATGATAAAGTAACTTCAATATGATATTATGGATTAGACAGTTCATACAGTCATTGTGTTTCCACTTGTGATCTTCCAGTGACTGAATAAATACGTCTCCTGTTCATCAGATACAATTCTCGCATGTTTGTAGCTATATTGCTTACTTTTCATCCAAGGATAATGATGCATGTTTATATATTTTTCAATATTTAAAGAAAACTCTCTTCCCCTACTTGTATTGCCTAGCAGTGTGGTGTGTTGCTGTCTGTTCTATTATATGTTACATTGAAGAATGATGTCACTGCACAACTGTTCAGTTAGATGGTGAGATGTTTGTGCAGCTGCAGCTAGAAATGGACTGAATCATACACCCAAGGTTAGTTGTAGTTCCTGGAGTAAACTCATTTGCAGTTTCATTAGATTATTTTTTTGTTTGTTTCCTTTTTCTAACTATTAAAATAGTGGTATTGCTTATTATTTTAGCATTTATTTTTAGTATTTCCTGCATGCTGATCAGCAAGTTAGCCTGACAGTCAGTAAGTATATTTTGATAATCAAACATGCATCTCAACACCTGGTTAACACCTTAACCAGAAATGTACATTTCATATTACCTCAACTAATAACACAAAAATAGAAGCTATAAGCCAAACTAAACTATTCATAATAGATGACAACCCCAAATTTCATCACCCCATACTTCATTCCATCAAGAAAACTCACCAAAATCTGGGCAGCCTCTTTAGGGCAAATCACTACCTGCCAGATTAAGCAAGGATTACATTAGCAGCAACTTACCTCCTTCCTTCTCTATTATATGCTTCCCTATTCTTACAACTATCAACGCTACATATAAAACTAAACTTGCTTTCTGCTACTACAAAATAGCTAATTTTGCAACCAACCACCCTTATAAAACACACCACTGCCTTGCACTAAAACAACTAAACTGACTTGAACTCCCTAACCAGCTGACATACTCACAGCTAATCATTGCCCACAACCTATTGTACTCTCCAGATAAATTCCCAGCATTACAAAATACTCTACTGTACTATTCCCCCACCAGAGACCTTCACTCTAGCAATAAACGTTTACTATGTATCAGTAACATGTTCAACAAAGCTGGAGACTCTCTTTACTCTCATTATGTTTCAAAACTCTGGAATACAATAACCACACAGCTAAAACAGCTAAAAAACATAAATAGTTTCAAAACTTTACTTAAACAACACCTGTGCCAAAGATGGTTCTGTTCTTCCTGGTCACCTGACTAGCTTTACTCATATTACTTTTCTCCAACTCTTACAGCCACTTTGCTTCCAAATCTGTTTGTACATTATTGCTCTTGCTCATACAGCACTTATTTCTTAAATTCTTAACCTTTTCTCCTTCTCTCACACCCCACTAGTAACTACAGTTCCTCATCTGTCCATCCTGCTCATTTCCATAACTTCTCCTTTCATATCTCTCTTAGCACTTTTTAAGCTGCATTCTACTTGTCTGTCTGTAAATTATTACTAAACTCAAAAACACCCCAGTTTGATCCTCTCTCTGCGGTAATCATGCTCTAAATATGTGAACTGTTATTATATGTTGTTTCTCTATTCAATAATTAGCTAATGTATGTTAATATCTATCTTGTTTTGTTTGTGTTACAATGCTATATTCATGTAAGAAATATTTAAAAATATTTAAAAATCATGTAAATAACATCATGTATAGATGTTTTTACCCTGTGATTATAAATGTACATGACGTGTAACTTAAATGTGGAGCTTTTCTGCCTGGGTCTCTGCTGACAATGAGTTTTACCCAACTGGATTTTTCCCGGTCAACAAAGACAAATAAATAAATAAATATCTCACCTGACCACATTTTCAAAGAATGTCAGTAACAACATTTGTATTTACAGCAAAATATTTTTCCCTTTGGTAATGTATGATTGAAGATAATGAAGGCAGGCTAGACTAAAATAAAATTAGCATGAAAATCTGTTAGCTAAGGATCAGCGGAATAGACTGACGTATATTTAGCTGTAACACAGTGAACAGTCTATTAGGAAAATATCATAATATATGTTTTAATGTAAAGTATAACTTATGCCAATAACGATTGAAATAATATATACGAATGACAGAAACACATTAATTTCTTTTACTTTGTATGCTGTCTAAATGTGAAGAACAGAAAAACATGTTATGCCTCTCCTCTGCAAGTTGCACAAGATACATGACAGGCTTCTGTAGATTTACTGATCTGATTAAATGAAGGTCTTTTCCAGCTGTTGTATTATTTTTGTTTGCTGCGCATTCTTATTAATTTCTAGTTACTTTACTGTATCACAGTCAGACAAAGATCAAATGCAATAATAATAATGCAATTCTTCTCTAATCAAATAACATAAATAAAATGAGTAATTAGAGTAATGTGATATTATAACTGAATGAATAAGAAGTGCTTATAACATCACCTTGTTTAAAAATAAATTGCCTTAGGCAGCTTTTCTGAATCTAGTTGTGTGACCAGAATAGGAGATGACATAGTAATACACTCTTCCCATTTATTTTATTATTTATTTTTATTTTACATTTGTTCATTGGGAAAGTCCAACTTGGAACAGAGCCAATTTTCAGCAGAGGCCCGGGGAGAAATGCTCTAGATGCATGTCTTTGTGACATGGGAGGAAACCAGAGTACCCAGAGGAAGCCCACACAAATGCAAGGAGGACATGCAGACTCCACACAGAAGGCACCCCAGATGAGAATTGGACCGGAGATCCTCTTGCTGTATTAAAGGCAAAAAGGTAAATTATATTCTGTGCATGCCAGCATTTATGTGACTTAAACAGGCAGGACTGTGTCTTTAAATAACCATGTACTTAACCTGACTTGTCAGTTGATTCTAAGCGAATAAACTGTACTGACCCAACTGTAGTGCTTTGTTTTTATTTTTCCTCATAGATTAAGTTATGGTTTGTTTTCAGTTTGGCATCCACAGGTGGGCAAGGAAATGAAAATAGTCACATGGTGTCAGAGAGAGAGAGGAATGGTGGGAACACAAGTTTGGAGATGGAAGACTGCAGATACCTAACTAGTAGGCTAACTTAGAGGGGACTTCCTCACTTCTGACAGGGTGAGGTCTTTCCTATCTTTAGCCTACTTAAAATGAACAGAGTAATAAGATGTCACTCTCCTTGATAAAGAACTATAAAAATTAATGTGGCAAACCAGTGATTTATGAGGAACATATGAATTGTTGTTGAAATTGTGGGTAAACTGTGAAGATTTGCATGTTAACAAGTTTAAATGTGGAAAAGCAAAGCACTACATTTGTTAAAAACAGAAGTAAGGCCTGAAAGACTGAGTAATAAAAATAACAGCATCAAACATCTATCAGAGGAAAACATTAACCCAGAGGAAATGTCTGTAGACGGGCCCAAAATTGGAACTTAAGATACACTAAAAACATTTCAAGAGAAAATATTTTCAGAAATCTTCCACAGGTAAAGATAGCAGTTTTCAAAAAGGGGACTCGCAATTCTTACTAGATGTTACATATGAATGAGTGAGTCAAGAAAAGCATAAGGCTATCAAAGCCCTGCCAAAAAGAGCATTGAAGAATCAGACAAGTAAAAGAAGCCATAATAGAAATAAACACTTTACAAAATGAAATTAACAAGGAAGCAACAGTATAAAGAAATATATAACCAAATAGAACAGTTAGAAGAAAAGATGATAGAGTAAAATAAACAGAATCTAGAAAAAAAGAAATGGAATTTTGTAATTATGAAATAAGAGCAGTAAAAACAGCTCTACAGGAAGTCATTAGACTAGGAACACAACTATGTCAGAAAGTTGAGGACAATGGCAAAAACACTAGCAAAACTCTTCTGGAAGGAATAACAGGAATATGTCAATAGCTTCTGTATGGAGATGTCAGTTACCAGAACCAGACTGGGACAAATTAGCAGAAATTTCCCCTTGTATATCTAATTCTCAGTGCAAAGAATATAATGATTTCTACTGCCCCAATGTGGGGAAAAAGCACTGAAGTTGAGACAATCTGTCCAGTTACACAGGCCATAGATAACAGACCTATTTATACAATAATTAAATGCATCATTAACATACTTGGGAGGAAAATGGGACCCCTATAAAGAACAATGGGCAGAGAGAAGAAAAAAAAACTTGAACAAGGGAAATAATATTTGTATTAGTTCATAGGTTCACATGTATGTACCAGGCTAATGACCACATTGACCTTTTAAAGCCTAGCCATGCGTCCCAAATCTCTGAAAAGTTCTGGTACCCTTGATAGGTGTAAGCAGGAGCTTGGGATGTAGAACATTTACAAGCAAAGGCCTGGGAGATAAACCATTACAGGCTGCCTGTATCCATTAGAAACATAGGTGCCAAACCAAGGATGAACTTCTTGTTCCCCATCCAATTGTCCAAGTTACACTTGAAATGGGTTAAGGAGGAACTCTGCTTCACATGGATGGGGACCTGTTCCAGAGAAGGGGTAGTCTCTGGGATATCCCCAGCAGGTCCTATTTATATCACAGGCAAGGTTTAAGTTTTTAGAATGGGTAACTCTGGTGCTGTTTGTTTTGTGGATATGCAGGAGGTCCATCAGAGTGGGGTCTGACAATGCTCTGTATACCAGGCATAGATCCCCCTTCAATAGACTGTAGGAGACAGAATACAGGGATAGGGCCTTCAGGCAGTCTACATAAGACATGTTACTTACGCTCTGTATTCTTTTAGTGATTATCCTCTGTGGATATTCCAGTTGTTGGATATGCCTGGTTAGGTTACATACCAAATGGGGCACAATACTCAATGACAGGTCTGATGAATGCTGAATACAGTGAAGCAATGACTTCTTTGGACCTAGATGCCATACCCTTGTTTATAAGTTGCACAACATAGAATGATTTCCTCACTACTGTTGACACATGATGGTCAAACGCTAGATTACTGTCTTTACGTGTCCTCAAGTCCCTAACTGCTGGGTCATCTCTTAGGGCTGTGTTGTCAATATAACAGTTTCCAGGAGTGGATGACTTCCCGAAGGACGCTATTATGTATTACTTGGCATTTAGCTTTAGTCCATGGCTCTGCCACCAGTTGTTTGTCTGTGTCAACCCTTCCTGGAAAAAATTTGTGTCAGTGGGCAATTCAATGACAGCTCCAAATTTGCAATCATATGCAAATTATGTCAGCCAGAGGCCATTGATATTGGCCTTGACTACAGAGATGCAAATGCCAAAAAGGAGCAGTTCCAGAACTGATCCCTGAGGGATTCTGCTTGTAACTGACCTCTTTGTAGAGGTGGACTCCCCAATTCTAACTTCCCAGGTCCTGTCTGTGAGCCAACTGGCTAACCACTGGGTGGCATAAGGGTTTGCAGTTAACATCTTACGTTTGTCAACAATGCTGGAGTGGGGAATTGTGTCAAATACCTTGGCCAAATCAAGCTAGACAGTGTGAACCATTTTGCCCTCATCCATTTCTTTAGTGACCTTCTCAAAAAAAGTCCACCAGGTTAAGTAGGCATGGCCTGCCCTTGATGAAACCAAATTAGGTTAGCTCCAGTTTCTATTGGTTTCCTATGTCATTACTTATCATTTCCATGATGTTGCACATGAGACTAGTGAGACCTATCGGTCTGTAGTTTTCAGGGTGTGTAGAAGGCACCACTTTGTGCAGAGGGATAACTGTTGCTGTTCTCCATTCATGAGGCATGATGCCTGTTTGAAGGCTACAGTTAAATAGCAATTCCAGAGGGCCTGATAGGTCATGTTTCAAGCTATTTAGAAGGCATTCTGTGATATTGTCTGGGACCATTGATGCAGTGTTCTTGGCCTCAAAGAGAGAGAGCATTAATGACCTGTTCCCTAGTGATAGCAGGGGAGTTATATTTGATGGTATTTCCTGAGAGAAGGTTGATGGGAGAGTGGGGTAAAGTTGGAGTTGAATTTGTCTATATCTTCTGGCTCAGTATAGGTGGTGCCATTTACAATGAGCTCTGCACACAATTGTGTATTGCTTTGAGGATGTGGACATAGCTAAAGAATGCCCTGTGGATATCTTTGGCCTGGGAAGACAAATTTTCCTCAAATTTAACTTTAGTAGACTTTATCTGTGTTCTGACTTGTCTGTCAAGTTGATGAGAGTGCTTTTATTTTGATGGGAGATGCACCTCCTAATTTTTTGCCATAATTTTCTTCCTTCCGTTATACAGTCTGTTGATGTTGTGATTCCACCAAAGTGTCTTGTTTTTTGAGTTAGTTCTGTACTTCTTCCTGGTGGGTAAAGCTGCCTCTGTGCAGCTATTACCATGCTTGTATAGGGTTTCTGTTAACAGTTCTGTGTAGGCAGCAGTCTTCGCAAGGTTTATGATGGCTTGAAATTTTGTCAGGTTATCACTTAATAGTAGAAAGTTAGCCTTAGAGTAGTTCCTGAATATACCAGGGTTAGCTGAGGTTCCAGGTTTTATTTTTACTTCAAAGGAAACCATTTTATGGTTTGACCTTACTAGACAAGACATTACACTAGGGGGTGTGCAGCATTTGCCCATATTAGTGAGGACCAAATGCAGTATGGTTGTACCCCTTGTTGGTGTAGTGACAATCCATGCCAGGGAATTTGTGTCTACAAAATCCAGGAACCTCTGTGCCAATATGTTTGGTGTCGTATATCATTCCCAGTTAAAACTGGGGTAATTAAAGTTGTCCATAAATATGGTATTGGGTTGGATAGTGAATGTTTCCACTAAGTTTAGATACCTGGTATGGGTTTTCTGGGTCATAGAGTGAAAAATATATCTTGCAAGGAAGTGGTACTGGATTTTGTCTATGGTAATTTGAAAGTGGAGAAGCTCAAGTGCATTGTCTTGTTTGATCAGCTTTGAAGTATATTTATTTTTGGTGTAAATCAAGACACCTCCATCTTTAGTCCATTGTAATCTACATGGAAGACTTATGTTCTTTGACTATTGCAATGACGCCAGTAGGAAAAAATGTTATTCAAAAGATTTGGGATGGTAGAGCCAACTGGAATAAAATTCAAGAATTTCTACTAGATATGTAATCTAATCATAAGCCAAAAGCAAAAGTAAAAACAATATCTGTTAAAAGAGGGAAAGGGCTAAACTCAAAACAAAACAACAAAAAGAGAAAATGTTAAAAGAAAATGCAATAAAATGGACACATGGCTAAAACAGTGGGGTACAAAGTTGGTCAGAGAACTAATTAAAAGAAGCAAAAGTAAAAGAAATGGAAAAAGGTAAAGGGAACAAAAGGGAAAAAATGGAAAAAGAAAAAGAGACTTAGTACCAAGGACTAAAATTAAAAAGTAAGTTTTGGTAATTGTGTAATCATGAAACATGTATATAAATAATAACTAGGTATTTGTGTAACAGGGAATTGCTAAATTGATCAGAAAAAATAAGTATTGGTTATTTATGGGGCTTTGAGCAAATATAATGAAAATAATCCAGGAAATGCAACTTGATTTGAGTTACTAAAAACACCTAATCAAGAATTGTCTTGGCTGATCCCTTGTTATCAAGACATTTTTGCTAAGCCTAGTAATGACTGTGGACAGGTCCTTAACTTTATTTTCAAAGTAAGAGGCAACCCTAAAAAGCCTGTGAACCAATATCCAATCAATAAAGGGGAAAAGTAGGAAATATTAAACACTGCAAAAGCTTTGGAAGCTCAAGGGGTTGCAAGAAAAAAAATCAGTTCACAAGCTAACAGCCATTACTGGCCTGTGCAAACACCAGCTGGAAGGTATCATCATACAACTCATTACAAAGAATGTAATAAGGTAATACCTTGACCCCTTTCATTAGTAAGTAGCATGCCTGACTTCATTTCTCAGATTCGGGAAAAAGATGAACGTTTTTTATACAATGGATGTGAGTAATGGTTTCTGGAGCATTACTCTGAATGAAAACTCAGAGTAGAAATTTGCTTTTACTGTTGAAGCTCAACAATATACTTGGGCAACAATACATCAGGGCTTTGATAATGTTCCAACAGTTTTCCATCAGATAAAGCAGGAAGTACTGAAACCACTAAAATGTATATAGATGGCATCCTTGTACATACAGGTACTTGAATGCCCTGGAGGAAGAAATCTTCCAGGTAATGAGACAAGTGAATTAAAACTGAATCCTAAAAATAGTCGGGTCATGAAGACTTCTGTTACTTTTTTGGAAGTGACAGTGTCAGAAGGACAGAAGAATATTAGTAAGGACAAAAAAGCAAATAATTAAATAGTTATCACTGTCACAGGATTAAGGCAAGGCCTAGGAATCTTTGGATTCTCAAGGGAATACATACCAGATTACACAAATAAAACAAAACCCCTGACTGACATGCTTAAGGGAAACAAAATGGGGATGAACATCTCAGTTGAAATGATAAAATGCTATCAGTCTTCTCTAAGATCAAGGAAGAGCTTATTTTGCACATGCCTTGGGTATTCCAGAAAGAGAAAAGGTACAGTTTAGTCATAATGGGAAAACTATGATGGCTATTGTACTACAAAGAACAAAAAGGACCCTGGTATTAGGTCCTGGGTTATTACTCTCAAGTCCTGAGTCCAAGTGAAAAAGGAATGAGGGAATATGAGAAGCAAATTACTATAACAAAATAGCCCACTGAAATGACATGCCACATGATTCAGTGCTCCCCATTTGTTACTTCACCAGCTAATTACATGCTAGAAGGAAATCCAGAAGGCATGAGCAATGCATGACTTGGTAGTATTACTTAAAATTTGTAAACCAGGTAAGAGGGATAGAAGAGTAGTGGTCTCTCAGATTAAAAAGATCTCAGCTCTAGTAGTTGGCTTTGCAAGGAATCAACCCTAAGAGTTTTTGAAATGGTTGATGGCGGGGGGGGGGGGGGGTCTTGTCTTTCATATCCAGGGAAACCTCATGAGTGCCCTGACCTGAAAAATGATGAGGAACGCCTGCAGTTTTCATTAAGGCACCACCAAATTGGTACACAGGTGATTTAAATTACTGATGCCCTAAGAGGAGTCATTTTGTAACAGCATGGTTAATTTACAACCCAGAAACAAAGGAACAAAAAGGAGAAGTCTCCCGGGGGGGGGGGGGGTGTTCAGCATAAAGAGCTGAACTAGAAAGCTCTACTACTGCTCAGACATGAATACTGACAGTGAGCATGTAATCTATTTCCTAACCTCATTGCTTCCCATATGTACAAGAAGAGGCTTGATTACAGTTGCTGGCAAACCAATCAACCATTGTGAATTCTTAACAGAAATATGGAGTCTGATAAAAGATGGTAACCCTTCTACAGTGAGCAAGAATAAGGTCAAAGTCCATACAAAAGATGAAATGGAAAATGCATAGTCAGGTCAACCAAACAGTAGATCATCTAGCAAAAGAAAGGAACTTTTAGTACTGAACAAACATATTCAAATACAAAATGTTCCACAGTACTGGGCATTGTTAGTAAGTGATATGGAAGAACAAAAACAAGAGAAATATTGCGGAAGATTTTGAGTAAGTGACAAATATAAATAGACTTACCTATAAATCTGTACAGCTTACATTTGTAAAGATCAATGCACTGAGTATTAGCACAAAGCAAAGGACAAGGTGGATGAAGTCACCCAGATTACTTTTTTTATGAGATCATTATAACACCTAATACATGTATGCTAACAGTTTTAGGGATGGATAAAATGAGACCATTATGGGGTTTAGAATTTTAACAAAGTGCCCACATGACTCTAAATGCTAAAAACACATAATGATAGCCAACAGTTAGGCAGCTTAGGAAAATAAAATATTCTTAGTAAAGACAAAATTGAGGAATTTGAGGCCATGCAAGAGAATGCATGGACAGGGGTTATATTCCAAGAACTTTAGTCAATATTAGGGGAATCTGAAAAAAGGGTCCTCTACACAGAATAGAAAGAACTGAGCCTGAAAAAGGAAAAATACTACTTACCTACTATTATAAAAAGCTACGATAAATTGTTAATTCCAAATTTAATTGCACAGGTGCCACAGCTGTGCAATGCACAATGTAGGAAAGTGTAACAGTCCGACAAAAAAGAAAGATGCCACTTCAGTAGTTAAAATAACTGAACATTCCAACATGGGGTATACCTTGGGAGATATACAATCATCAGGGAATCCATTTCACTCGCAAGATAACAAAACAAATGTGTTAAACTCAAACCTCTGAGTAATTTGAAATGGCTAATAGATCTTTAGTGAAAAGTATGAAGAGGAAGTACAAAGATCCCCATCTGAGTAGACTGACTTAGAGGGTACTTCCAAATTGCCATCTGGGTGGGTCTCACCTTTCACATGCTTACTAAAGTGCTCTTAAGAAGATCTTAGCCCTAGAGATTGGTGTTAGAAACAAATTGGGGATTCCAAACCACTGACAGGGTAAGGTCTTTCCTAGAACATGATAATTCATTCTCCTTTAATTAAAAAAAATTGCATTTGTGGGACCAGCTTCAAGACCAAATCAGTGGAATAAAACAGAACAGTCTGTAATGCTGGATAAACCTACAGTTTAAATTTCACAAATAAAATGAGATCTGGGAAAAGAAGGAGGTACAACTGGAACAAATAAATCTTGTAATGCTCCACATCTTAAGCAAAATTGGGCCTAAATTGAGTAGGACCATACATTATGACAAAAGTAGAGTTACTAGCAGTGAAAGTTTAACTGTATATTAATAACTGCCAATAAGTCTTTAAATCCACAAACATATAACATTTTAAAATGAAAAATAACCAACTTGTTTTCCTTAACACAGGGGTCTGTTATCACATACAGCCACTAAAAACATGATTCTCACTATTTTTCAGAAAATCCTGGCAGAAGGGGATCCTGATGATTGTCATATCCATAATCATAATAATTTATTACAGAGAATCTTGACATTTGCCAGCTTTGAAATTAAGTGGATATATCTCAAGATGTTAAGCATGACATTTTTGCTTCCAGAGGTGCTCTGTATGGATTCATAGACTGACTTTATTAAAGAAATGGTGGCTGAACATTCTTTCTTAAGATGTCTGCACAAAATTACTGATGTTTGCCTATGAGAAGAAGAAAAAATAGTTCACCAGAAATAGTTATCTCAAGCTGTGGAAAGATGGCAAACAACTAAAGAAAAGAGCAGCCTACATGAGCCAGTGACTATTTTTTTTTTACTTTAAATTTTTTTTATTTTGAAGTATGATATTTTGTCAGACATTACATAAATTCAAAATGAAAAACATATATACAATTCTAAAACCTATAAATATCAGAACATTATTTAACTATATACATTAGTGTCTATACAGGAAAAAGCAATAATACATCTAAGTAGATTGTGAAGTATGATAAATCATTTCATAAATCTTTGTCCATTTTCTCAAATATTTCCAGTATTTGCATCCAAGAGTTATAAAGTGATGTAGGTCTGGTTGTTCTGTTCTTTAGTGTAGATATTTCCGTATGTCCAACCATCAAGGATAGGTATTTAAACTCCTTAAATGTGGGAGAAGACATGCTTTTCAAGTGTATGGTGATAATTTTACGTGCAACTGTCATCAGTGCCCATAGTATCTTGAAATCTTTTTTTGGCACACAATCCGGGATAGGGGTGTTGAATAATATCATTGATTTTGTTAATTGATAATTATCATTGAAGACAATCTGAAAAAAATTATATTTTTCCAATACAATGTGAGGCACTTACAATCATAGAAAATATGTTGCCAGTCAGCTCTTATTTTAGTTTGACATCTCCAGCATTTATCTTCACTAGCAAATAATTTGGTTAATTTGTGCAGTGTGTAAAAACTTCTGTTTAAATATCTCCAAGTGAATAACTGCCAATATAGTGACAAAGTTGATTGTTTTGATGATTTTAAGATAATCTTTTTCTCTTCTTCATTAGGAGGATGGTTGTTTATTTGTGTATAGTAATCCCAGTAGTTGCCTACAGAGTAGACTTTTGTTTTTTTAATAAGTTTGTAAATATTAGACATGTAGCCATTACCTTGATAAGGTTTATTTGTGATTATAATAAGATATTCAATACATTCTGGAACAGTTTGTCTGACTGTTACTTGCATTTGTTCAGTTCTATTTATAAGGAATTGCCTTAGATTTTCTAGAAGTAGCCATGAATCATTATTTAAATTATATTTGTTAATTATTTGATCATTAGTTAATATTTCCCTTGTTCTACCAGTTGATGCCAATAGTTTATTGTACCTTTCTTTAGTATATTTATTTTTTTGAATTTGGGATGTATCAAGAATAGTAGGTGAAAAGCCTATTGGAAAGGTCAGAAAAAAACAAGAATTAATATTTGGAACTTTGTTTAAATATTTTTTAAAAGTTGTTAAGGTAATATTTATATATTTTGAAGGCAATTTATTGTTTTTATTTTTCCCTACTAGGTGATCTTTTTAACAACCAGACTAGTGGTGATGGTATGATGGTTAAACAGTATTTTATATGATTTTGACTAAGTTCTATATAAATTTGTTAGCCAGTGACTATTGATATATTTGAACAATGTTATAAACATTTTAGAAATGATACCTGTACAGCATTTTGAAAAGCTAAAATCCATTCCAGATCAGGCAGGTATATATTACATATGTGAGAAAAGAGTATATAAATGACAGCTGCTATAATTGTATAAACATGTTCTCTTTACCTTACATTCACAGCAGGTAACATGCCTCTCTTTACCAATGTTACATCTAGTATTTCACTCGTTTTTACACAACACAGCTAATACAGAGCAACTTTCACTTCCTAAGTTCCATATTATATTTCCATCCCACAAATTTTCACTTTTATTTTATTTTTCATTTCACATTGTATCTTGTCACAATCATTAATTAAATGAAAAAATTCCCTGAAAAGAAGCCCTTAGCTTAATGAGACTAGCCAGGTCAACAAAGGATAAATAAATAAAAACATAGGATACAAATTGCAAATTATATGGGAAGGCAGGGAAACCAACCATTTTTAGAAACTGAATGGGTTTAAGTCACCACAGAGAGAGAGAGACAAGATTGTGGATAAACTGTCGATTATTTTAATGTTTGTGTGTGTGTGTGTGTGTGTGTGTGTGTGTGTGTGTGTGTGTGTGTGTGCGTGTGTGCGTGTGTGTGTGTGTCTGAGCATGTGCTGAGGCTTAGCTGAGGCTAAGAATGATATACGGTTATGGGGAAACATTCCTGTTGGTGGTGATCTGTACACTTCTACAGACCACCTGCCATCAATAGATTCTGAGAACCAATGTACACCCTTAGCGTAGAATATTTTGGAAGCAGAGGTATTTGCAGATCACAAATATTCATGTCTTCCCTTATACCTGAAGCAGGCACGAAGCTGGGAGCTTGCCCATTCTTAAGGATTTTTAGAATCAATCACCTTGTAGCTTGGGTAGGTTGCTGCTAGGGTTAGCTTAGGGAGCAGAAGTGGGTGTTAAGATTAGGGAGTGGGATGAGGATTTTACAGATAGGGAGGTAAAAGAGAGTTTTAGGTTAGGGAGAGGGAAGTGAGTTTTAGGATTGAGGGGGTTGGAGTTTTAGTTTTAAGGACCAAGAAGGGAATTTTTTGGTTAGCGATTGTTAAGGAAATTTAGGTTTGGGGAGAGAGGGAGGGTTAGAGTTTTAGGTTTAGGGTGTGATCAGGGACTTTAGGGTTAGGGAGGTGAATTGGAAGGTAGGGTAGGGGAAAGAGGAATTGAGAAGGGAAATGAGTGAGAGTTTCAAGGTTAGGGTGTTGGTCCTGGTAGAGCTATATAATTTGTAGGATTGGGTGATGGGAAAGCTGTGTAGTGATGTGAAATCTGGTGAGTAGGAGTTAGAGCACTTGCCTTTTCAAACTAATGGCAGCAAGCAGGTGTACCTCAAGCTATTAGCATTTGAGCACCTGTATTAGAGCCCTTATATCACCTGGAAAATTCATCTCTAGTACATTGCATGTTCTTATTTGGACACAGCAGTTTGTAAAATTTTCAGTAAGTAATAAATGGATGGCATTACATTATTTTAGTAATAGCATAATTCTTTAGGCGTGGCACTGTTGAACATTTCTGAATTTATTACAGTAATTAAATAATACATATCCCTGGTAGAAAATGTCAGGAACCATGTGCAGCTGATCACACTAAAGGTTTTCAGTCTGGCAGTTAGTACACAGGATTAAGGGTCTGAAAGCTTCTCCTTGTAATCAAGGACATAGGGTTTGATTTCTTCCACCTCCATGTGCCTACTATGTGACTTTAAGCAAGCTGTATAACCAGAGAATGTTCCTATCTTGGCACTGGAAAAGGAGACTTGTGCCCAGTGAGCTTAACCGGTTAAAAAAAAATAATAGGTTATTCAAACAGTTCCATGTACATTGTGTGTTGTAGTAAAAATAAGGTTAGTTCTGATTACTGGTTGCCTCAATATCACAAAAACTCATAGCTTAGCTTTAAACACATTATTACAACCAACTGCAATCGCTCAAAAATGTTTCTCTATTATTATCAAAAATTCACCCATAAGTAATGCATGCATTTTGGAAATCAAGCTAGCTCTAGTGGAATAGAGAAATAAAGCCAACTATGGCTGAGATTACATGAGTTTAGTGAGCATCTGAGATGCTTGACAAACCTGGTAGGTGAGGATGACTGTGCCAATCGTGGGAGGAGGGAGGTGGGCCAACACTGAATACATGCAGCTGCAATCCCTCATGGCAGTATCACAATAAACTTTCTTGAGGTGGGCTATTCTTTTGAATGGGGTTAGGTTGTACAAAACCTTCCATTGCCAGGATGCCAGTGAGGACACAAGTAGCTCTCATGACTCTCTTTACAATAATGGTCCCTCTGGATTGCTCTCAGCTCCATACTGTCCTGGGGTAATTCCCTAAAATAGGGAAATAAATGGGCAGAGTCATACTAGAAGAGTCTTAATGCAGGCACAGTGGCAAAAAATTGCCTAGAAAAAATATACATATTTGAATATCAAGCACTTTTGTCCTGAAACCTAAGGTGGTATTCCTATATTTTCAAACAACGAGGAGTGAAGCCTTCATTTGGGAAAAAGAATTAGTTACAAAAAAGCATGCTGAAGTTAACTTTTTCTGCTTAGAATCCACAGGAACTTACCATCTGTCATTTATTGATAGGCTATAAAGGACATATTGTACCCTGCATTCATGCCATCTAATTTTATACTCTGCTTGGAAACTATGTTCTATATAATGAACCTGATTTATGTATCATTAGTCAATTTTTTTTTATAAAAAACAGATTTTGCTCTTCTGACCTCTGCTTTCATTCTCCAGATCCTAGATCTTGAACCTCTGGTCAAAAATGAACTATATATCTCTCTCTTTCCTTTCACACACTCTTGACATGACAAATGTAAATCATAGCAGTCTGGCTGGCACTTTGGCAGTCTTTGTATTTCTTACTGGTTCTTTTCATTTCTGTACCTTGCTCTGCTGCTTCTTGATTGGTGAATTAGTGCCATAAATCCTTTTATTCAAATTAAATCCAGACTCTCATTTAATAAAAGCAGGGTGATCATGCTTAACCCTCCTTATTGTAAACACCTGCAGTACTGATTGCTA